>NC_053498.1:38455102-38590102 GCF_905171775.1 Rana temporaria | reverse complement strand
CCATATTCACACTCCTAAACCTAGATGACAGCCTTCCCAGAAGAGTTGAAGCTGCAAAGGGTCGGCCAACTAAATATTGAACCCTACAGACTAAGACTGGGATGCCATTAACGTTCATGAAATTTTCATCAGATGTCAGTAACAACCCATGCAATCTATACATACAAAGAAACCAATACAAATAAGTTTAGAAATTAAGTTATATGTAATAAAATAAAATGACACAGGAAAAAAGTATTAAACAAATGAAGAAAGGGAGGTGCAAAAAGGCATGGAATACCAAAACGCCAGCTGAAATCCATCAGTAATTGGGAAAACAACCCTGCCCCTTGGCACTGCAAATTTAATATCCGCTGGTTCAGTCTCAACTGATGGCCTATAAAAAGGTGTCTTATTTTCAAAGTGTCACACAAGAAACCTCTCATGATAGGTAAAAGCAAAGCTCCCTTAAGACCTTCACAACCTTATTGTTGCAAAACACATTGATCGCATTGGTTACAGAAGGTTTCTGAATATTCGAATGAGCACTGTTGGGGCCATAATCTGGAAGTTGAAAGAACATAATTTCACTGTAACCCGGCCACTGCCAGGTACTCCTCGCAAGATTTCTGACAGAAGTGACAAGAATTATCAGAAGAGTTGTACAAGAGCCAATGACAACTTGTGGTCACAAAGACCTGGAATTGGCAAGTACAATTGTTTCAAAGAAAGCAAAGTAATGCACTAAACTGCCATAGCCTGTATGCACGCGCATCACGCAAGACTCCATTGCTGAAGAAAAAGCATGTTGAAGCTTTTTTAAAGCTAGCAACAGCACAACATTTAGACAAGCCTGTGAAATATTGGGAGAATATAGTCTGGTCAGATGAGACCTCTATGGATGCCATAATACGCACAATGTTTGGAGGTTAGATGGCACTGCACATCACCCCACAAGCATTATACCAACAGTGAAGTTTGGAGGTGGGCACATCATGGTGTGGGGTTTTTTCACATACAGTACTGGCAAACTTTATATCGTTGAAGGAAAGATGAATGGAAAAATGTACCAAGCCATTCTTGATTAAAAAAAGAAAAAAAATCTGCTGCCATCTACCAGGATAATAAAGATGAAACTGGGGTGGACATTTACGTAAAATAATAATCCCGAACACCAAGATAGGCAAACTCTCAATTTGTTTCAAAGCAAATAAAGCTGCTAGAATGGCCCAGCCAATCACCTGACTTGAATCCAATAGAAAATCTATGGAAAGAACTAAAGATCAGAGTTCATAGACGAGGCCCACGGGACCTTCAAGATGTGAAGACTATGTCGAAGAATGGGCCAAAATCACACCTGAGCAATGCATGCGACTAGTTTCTCCATACAGGAGGTGTCTTGAAGCTGTCATTACCAACAAAGGATTTTGTACGAAGTATTACATTTCAGTTAGCGTGTTCAATACTTTCTCGGTGTCGTTCAATTTACAAACTTATTTGTTTTTGGTTTCTTTGTATGCATGGATTGCACTGGTTGTTACGGACATGTGGTTAAACATTTCATGTCAATAGCACCTTTAGAAATATATTTACCTAGAAAAATGGTGATGTGTTCAAAACTTATTTTACTACCCGCTGTGTGTGTGTGTGTGTGTGTGTGTGTGTGTGTGTATGTATATATATATGTATGTATATATATATATATATATACATATATATATATATATATATATATATATATATACATACATATATATATATATATATATATATATACATACATACATACATACATACATACATACACACACACACACACACACACACACACACACACACACACACACACACACACACACACACACACACACACTGCTCAGCATAAATGAGTACACCCTAGAAAACCTTTACTTTCCTTTTAGAATCCACATTTCCTTTGGGGCACTATAATACAAAAATGGCCTGGTCATTAAGGGGGTAAAACCTTCTGGGGCTGAAGTGGTTAAAAGAAATTGTGAAAAATTTGTTGGGAAAGGAAGACATTAATTAGAACTATTTAGGAGATTAAAGCCAAACTCCAGCTCACAGGTTATGATCAGTTACAGCAGCTTTTTTATTAATTATTTTTCCATTTTGGGATAAAGATTTAGCATGAATAAATAAAAGCCAGTCATTTAATCGCCCCTGCCACTGATAAGTGGCTTGTCTCATCCATGTAAACTGATACATTTTGGTAGAGAGAGTCTGTGCTGTGAAAAACTTGCTGGCTGGATTACCAGGTAAAAATAAAAAATAAAATCTGAAAAAGAAAACTAGTCCGGAGAGCGAATCGGCTGGCGTTCGTTGGGAAAGCATAGAGATGACTGGTGACCAGATGGTCACCAGTCATCTCTATGACCGTCGGAGGTCCAGGCGCGACGTTATGACATCACGCCCATTACCCGGAAGTAAACAAAGCCGCAATCGCGACTGTCGGCATTAGATCGGTGAATTTTTTTCACTGATCTAATGCTTATAAGCCTGAAGGAGAGATGTGGGGTCTTATTGACCCCACATCTCTCCATAAAGAGGACCTGTCACAGTGATTCCTATTACAAGGGATGTTTACATTCCTTGTAATAGGAAATAAAAGTGATCAAAAAAAAAAATATGTAAAATAAAGTGTTAAAATTAAAAAATGAAGTAAAATAAAATTACTATTTTTTTTTTTTTTTAAACGCCCCTGTCCCCGGTAGCTCGCGCTTAGAAGTGAACTTGCATGCAAATCCCACCCACATATGTAAACGCCCTTCAAACCCCACATGTGAGGTATCGTCGCGTGCGTTAGAGCGTGTGCAACAATTCTAGCACTAGACCTCCTCTGTAACTTGAAAATAGTAACCTGTAAAAAAAATTAAAGCATCGCCTATGGAGATTAAGTACTGAAGTTTGGCGCCATTCCATGAGTGCGTGCAATATTAAAGTGTGACATGTTAGGTATCTATTTACTCGGCGTAACATCATCTTTCACATTATACAAAAAAATTGTGATTTTTACATGAAGGAGAAAAGTGCCAAAATAGGCCCGGATGTCAAGTGGTTAAAAACCATTTGAGTACCTTATTTAATCATTGCTGTTTAGAGGTCACATGGTGATTTCCAGGTCTTTCCTGTCCTCAGGGAGAAGTTACTAGTACTCTGTTGATGTCTAAATCTGTCTGCACAGCATTGATTGGTTCTGTGCTGCTCACATGACCTAAAAAAGGTTTTCAAAATGGCGAATTAAAATAATTTTAGTGTTCCAAAAAAAATAAAAAATTACCGGTATACTCCTCTAAATCGATGCTGCATCTGTCCCTTGCCTGCCTCTGCCTTGCCTGCCTCTACCCGGACAACCGAGTGATCAAACACCACTGATCACTCAGTTCTCCCCCTCCGCTCTGAGCAGAGAGCTGGGACTGTCAATCCCTGGCTCGCTGCCCCTCCAGGGCACACTGAAGAGCTGGGCTGTGGAGGGGGAGGGATTGGGGGCTGGCTCAGTCTCCCAGTGGCTCGCTGACAGGTTGAGCCCTGTTACTAGTCTAGGCTTCTGGTTGGCTCCCGACGGTAAAGCCGAGATCGATCAGTGCCTGGGCCAGCTGAGTGACGTCAGCCAACAGCGTTGGCTGTTAGCCTGCTGTTGGCTGAAAACGGGTCACAGGAGTGCAAAACGAACTGCACTCCTGTGCAAAGAAGTAGTAGGCCACAAAAGCTTTGGCCCTGCTTCTCCTTTTAAAATAATTAATAGTGACAAAGTGTTTTAAAGCTTCCAATCTGTATTTCAAAGCAAATGTTTATTATATATATTTTTTGCAATAACATGATGTAGGCTGGGTTTATCGTGACTGAACTGACAATAGCTTTCACTTTGTTCACAATGTAAAAAGAAGGTTCTGCCCTTCCAGCCTATGTCTATGGTGTGTATGTGCGGAGAGTAAAGCCAGCCATAGATGGACCATAATTCAACCAGTACCAGCCAAATTGCAATCCATGCATGCGCAAGCCTGGCTGTACTGAAGTTGATCTATCGAAAAGCCCTGCACTGAATAGAGCACTATAGCATGTGCATATGGACCAACCATTATGTTCTGGAATAAAAATGAAGCACCTGGGTAATGAATTTTTTCAGTCTCATCATGTAACATAAGTGTACTGTACTTTTGATGACTTCAATTCCACTTTAAATTTTAATGTATATTTGTACTCAGAGGTATAATAAGAGTAAGGAATTACACCATTGCAGACATCCTGAAAATAGTAGTTATTTGTCATTCTATCACTTAAATAGTTTGAGTCACTGAACAATCATACAGCAAGTAAGATCTCCTTATTTGAATACTCGTTCTGGGTCAGTGACAGAAAATATAATGTGGCATGGTAACTAGGATTTTTACAAAGAGAGCTCAGCCAAGTTTGCAGCCTACATGTTCGCTCAGTGCACGTTTACTGTATTGTGTGGTTTGTGTAAGACGTATCTCCTAAGTGTATATAAGGATGGAAGTAATGGCTCATTCGAATATACATTTAGGAGATATTTCATGGTACACAAATTCTGTAGAAAATGTAAAACCGTTTTCTTCACACTATTTGATTTCAAATGCTTTGTCAGGCAATGTCAGGTCCCACTACATTCTAATTCAATGGGTGTCATTTGCAACTTTTATTAAACTTTACAGATTTAATCAACTGGGCTGCTAAGCTAGAGCCATTTAAAACCTTGTCATGGCCTGAACTTGATTTATAATGTTTGGACTGAACTTTAGCTCTGCAAATTGCAATTAACAAATGGATCCATTTGACAAGTTGGTTGGTGGCACTATACAGGGATTACAACATGCCTTTATTTTCTAAAGGGGGGCATACATACCTTTTATTAAGACTGATGGGTGCAGCACAGTGTAACTGTGTGTTTGGAGCAGGTTAGCTGCGTTTTTCTATAGAGCTTATATTATGTCCTGCATTTTTGGTGCGTTTTTAGAAAACAAAGCCAAACCTGTGGAATGCAATATAACTTTATGGTAAGGTGCAGCTAAACCACCTCCAAATGGGCATATTTGCCAGCACACACACATGAATAGCGTTTACATTTTTTTATTAAGCAACAGTCGCATCACAAAGGTCCTGCATGACTCCGAAACATTGAACTACTTCGTCAGGCTTGTAATAAATCTTTTTTTTTTTTTGGACACTATTGGATGATTCTCGGTGTGCTGGTGAAATATGTGCATTTGACCTGTAATGTCTGCAGTTCCAGCTGGTTGTTGCTTCAACACCCACTACTCCTAAGCCTTATTCGGGAAAGTGTGCGATGGGAATATTGACATTCTCTGCTAACCTGCTGAAGACACTCGGGTAAGCTACGCTGCACCTGTGGTCAAGTCAAGCTGCACCGCATCAGTCTAAAAGCAGCCTTATGCATGGTCAGAATTTCCGACAGATGTTCGATGTGAGCCTTTGGTCAGATTTTCTGACCATGTGTAGGCTTCATCGGACATTTGCTGTCGGAATTTCCGATAAAAATTTGAGAGCTGGTTCTTAATTTTTCCAAAAGAAAAAGTTCTTGTCGGAAATTCTGATTGTATGCAATTCTGAATCACAAAAATCCTACGCATGCTTGGAATCATTGAACTTAATTTTTCTCGGCTCGTCGTAGTGTTGTACGTCAACGCATTCTTGAAGTTCGGAATTTGTGTGATCGTGTGTATGCAAGACCAGTTTGAGCCAAAATTCCATCTGAAAAAAATCCAAGGTTTTGTTGTCGGAATTTCCTATATCCGATATTGTGTAAAATTTGTTTCCGAATAAGATTTATTACTATCCTGTTACTGCACATGATAACGTTTAGTTATGCATTTGGTTTGGACCATAGAGGCCTCAATTTCAACAGCTTGACCTTCTTTAAAGTTCTGACAGAGTGGAAAAAAAAAATCATGAGTTTGTTTATTTTTTTTGCCACTTAATTTTCATTTCTCTTTCGTTCATTGGCGGACACCGCACTTAAATCTTGACCTTAGGGCTATATCGCCACCTTCAGGAGAGAACTAGGCAGAACATGTTAATAACAGAAAAAGCTGCACACCATGGGGCGGTCCTACTGGCTATAACCCCTCACTGCATCCAGCAGCTCAGTTTTTTTTTCTGCCTAGTGCAGAAGGACGTGGGGACCATTGGTCCTGGAGATTCGTTTTTCCCAGATTTTTGATTCCTGTTATCTACTACAACAGACAAGCTGGGTGACAGGCTGGATAATATAGATCCTGGTAGTCTCCCCAGCCCGGCCATCGAGTGTGAGCAGACCCTAGCTACACGCTGGGTCGGCCACGACATGCCCCGTCTGATCCAGGGGTGGCCGGTGAGCTATATGCTCCGGGGCACACATATGACTGGGTTACTGCTGTCCGTGTCTGTGGAATGCGCCCGGCAGTCCCCACAGGAGGGTAAGTATGGTTCCACCTGTCTCGGCAGGACGGAGCAGCTAGGCATTCCCTGGGAGGTCGATTTTGGGGGTCTCTCTCCTCGTCCCTACCCTCCTCCCCATGCGCCGGCCGCTGCGCGACTGTACGGGGGTCTTCCGGGGGCTCCGTGTCTGGTGGGGGCTTTGCTGGGTGTTGGGGGGCCGCTTGCTCTCTTCCCCTGTTTTTAAACTTTGTGAGGTGTTCTGGTGTGCACATTGTGGGAGACCACCGCGAGGAGCAGCGTGGTAGCGCCATTTTCCTGTATTTTTATTTTTTTTTTCAGGAAGTTTGGTGGACATTTTCCTGTAGCCTTAGTCAGGAAGAATGGCGGCCATCTTTTCGGATCCTCAGGCAGTTTCTTGCTGGGGCGGCCATTTTCTTGTAGTCTCAGCTTGTTTTTGCCTCTAGCGCTGGCTATCCTTCTGGAACGGCCCAAATTACACAGAACACCTCATGAGGGAGAGCAGATGGTGGGACAGCATGGCGCAGTACCTGAGTCAGGCTGGTGAGTCCTGCGGGGGGCTTCCTCAGTCTGTGGCAGCTAGGAGGGTGGACTTTGGTCTGCGGTCCCTAACGGGTGTCGGGCGAGGTGGGTCAGCATGGCGTCAGAAGGCGCTTCCCCAGACATCCCTGTCAACCGGTTCCCCTGCACCTGCGGTGCCTATGGACGCTTTGTCGGCGGTCCTGGAGTCCTTTGTTGCCAGGTTGGAAGCGGCATGCGGGCGCAAGGGGGGTAAAAAACGCCCCCTCCCGACACCATCTTCTAGGGAAAGCTCTGATTCAGACTCTGGCCTTGCTGTGGCAACCGGCTCCTGTTCTGAAGTGTCAGAGGATGCAGACCAGGACCGTTTTGACAGTGAGGATGACTCGGTGTCCGGGTCAGCGCAGGAAAAGGCGCTTGTAGGAGCGCCTATCACAGCGGTGCGGGATACCCTAAAAATAAAGGATACGGCGGGGGCATCTACAGAGGTGTCGGTCCCTTTTGGGTCTCACAAGTCGGTCCGCACGGCTAAGGTATTTCCTTACCTGACCTTTTTTGATAAATATATCTACTAAGAATGGGAACGCCCGCAACTGGCTTTTTCGGTCCCAAAACGCATGGCGGTGCGTTACTCCTTTGAGGAGAGTTTCCTGAAAAAATGGACATCTCTGATTGTGGACCCCCTGGTATCCAGGTTAAATAAAGTAACCACAATTCCGGTGGAGGGGGCCCCTGCCTTTTAGGGACCCTGCCGATAGGAGGGCCGAGGCAGTTGCACAGTCCATCGTTACAGTGATGGGGTCAGCATTGCGGCCAGTGTTAGCCACGGACCTGGTGTCCCAGACACTTACTGAATGGGCAAATTTGTTGCACCGTGAGTTAGAAAAGCAACAGGCAACCCTGGTCTGCGTGGAACTCGCAGACCAGCTGGTGCAGGACCTTAAAGCGGAGCTCCACTGTAAAAAAATATTAAAAGCCAGCAGCTACAAATACTGCAGCTGCTGACTTTTAATATTAGGACACTTACCTGTCCTGGAGTCCAGTGACGTCTGCAGCAGAAGACGAGCAATCGCTCGTCTATCTGCTGCCCCCACTGCCATCCTCAGTGAGGGAATCAGGAAGTGAAGCGTTCCAGCTTCACTGCCTGATTCCCTGCGGCACATGCGTGAGTCGCGCAGCGCTGTCCCCACTGTGTTCTGGGAGCCGAGTGTTTCCCAGAACACAACGGGAGGTGGCGGGAAATGAGTCAATCCCCGCAGAGAGGACTTCTGGAAGTGGGTGCAAATACCTGTCTTAGACAGGTATCTGCACCCCCCTGAAAGGTGTCAAATGTGACACCGGAGGGGGGGAGGGTTCCGATGAGTGGAAGTTCTACTTTAGGGTGGAGTTCCGCTTTAAGAATGTCTGTCTGCGATGCGGCCTTAGTTACGGCCCCCTTGCTTTCTAGAGCCTCGGTATCTGCTGTGGTGCTATGCCGCCTGATTTGGCTAAAATGCTGGTCTGCGGACCAGACATCTAAGAAGGCTCTGGCGGATTTGCCTTTCCAGGGAAAGAGGCTCTTTGGAGCCTTTACTGGATGACACGTTGAGTACGTTGCTCCTGCAATCCGGAAAAGGTAAGGAGCCATGCCATAGGCCTGGGCCTTCCTTTTCCACTCGGAAGCATTTTTTTTCGTCCGCCCGGGGCCTGCTGAGGGATAGAAGCATCCCTGGGTTCGCAAGCCAAACAAGCCTGCAACAAATCCACGACAGCATGAAGGTTTGCCCCCGCCCGATTCTCGGGTCGGGTTTGCGACTCGGTGGGCTTCCCTGCTTTCTGACCAGTGGGTATTAAAAGGGGTTCCATCAGGTTACAAGATGGTTTCCTTCTTATCCGCCAAACCTTTTTTTTCCCTACAACCTTCATCATCTTCCGGCTCGTCAGGGAAGCCTTGTTGGGGACAGTGCAGGACCTGCTGCTGCGCGGGGTGATAGTACCGGTACCGCCACAGAAAATGTTTCAGGGATTTTACTCCATTCTGTTTGTAGTCCCAAAGAAGGAGGGGTCTGTCCGATCCTGGACCTCAAGGCCCTCAACACCTTTGTGAAGGTAAAAAGGTTCAGGAAGAAATTGGTTCACTCTGTGGTCACTGCACTCCATCCAGGGGAATTTCTGGCATCCCTGGACATCAAGAACGCGCATTTACATGTCCCCATATGCGTCAGGCATCAGGTTTCTGCGGTTTGCGGTTGGGGACGAGCACTACCAGTTTGTAGCTCTCCCTTTTGGCCTGGCGTCGGCAACAAGGGTTTTCACCATGGTGCTTGCCCCGATTCTGGCTTTGCTGCGACAGCGAGGAATCGCAATCGTGGGCTACCTGGACGACCTCCTGAGAGCTGCTTCCGCCTCAGAATTAAACGAGGATGTGGTGATAGCCAATCAGATTTTCCGGGAGTTTGTTTGGGTTTTGAACTTCCAGAAGTCTGTGTTGGTACCGACTCAACGCATGGAGTACCTGGGCTTGATTCTGGACTCCTCAGTGGCAAGGTTTTTTTCTCCCTTCAGACAAACTGCAGACTCTTCGAACTGCAGTGCAGCTGTTGGCATCCCGCAAGTGGTCATCGCTGCACTTCTGCATGCGAGTCCTCAGTCTCATGGTGGCCACTTTCGAGGCCGTACCGTATGCTCAAGTCTTGCAAAAGGAGATCCTGTCCAAATGGGACAAGTCTCTGTTGTCTCTGGATTGTTTAATTCGGGTGAGCCAGCTAGTCAGGGATTCCCTGATCTGGTGGCGGAAGTCGTTCCTTCCATTTCATTGGGCGGTAGTCACGGCGGACGCCAGACTAAACGGTTGGGGGGGAGTTTGGGGTGTACAGTCGGCACAGGGTCGCTGGATGCAGGAAGAATCCTGCCTGCCGATCAATGTGCTGGAACTTCGGGCGATCAGGCGGTGCTTCTCCACATGGTCACAGAGGCTGCAGGGATGCCCAGTCAGGATCCAGTCGGACAACGCCACGGCGGTGGCGTATGTCAACCAACAGGGGGGGAAGGCGTCGGCTGCCGTGATGGAGGTCACTCGTATCCTACGGTGTGCAGAGCGGCGCGTGCCGGCTCTATCGGCCATAGAAAACTGGCAGACAGACTATCCAAGTCGTCAGATGCTGGCCCATTCAGTCGTTGCATCCGGAGGCTTTTCGACTCCTTTGCCAGAAATGGGGCACGCCAAATGTGGATCTCCTGGTCTCTCATCTCAATCGGAAAGGTAATGAGGTTTGTGGCCAGGTCCAAGGATCCCTGGGCAGAAGCGTTGGCTCCTTGGGGGCATTATCGGCTGATTTATGCCTTCCAGATAAAACTTCTCCCTTGTGTGCTTCGCAGAGTGGAGACCGAGGGAATTCTGTTGATTCTAATTGCCCCAGATTGGCCTTGGCTACCCTGGTACGCCGACTTAGTGCGAATGGTGGCGGATGTTCCTTGGTGACTACCCATGTGAGAGGACCTTCTGTCGCAAGGCCCTATACTTCATCCTACTGTCGCTGGCTTTAACAGCGTGGCTGTTGAAAGTCAGGTGCTAAGGGACCGAGGTCTATCGGACTCTGTAATCTCCACTATGATGAGAGCACGGAAGTCATCTTCTCGAAGAGTTATCATCGCACATGGAAGGCCTACATCTCTATGTGTGAGGAGATGGGGTGGAGTCCGCGTACGTATGCAGTTTCCATGATTTTGCTGTTTTTTTGTAGCAGGGAGTGGATCAGAAACTTGCCTTAAGCACCATTAAAGGGGCAGATATCTGCCTTGGCTGTCTTTTTTCAGCATCCCTTGGCGACTCATTAATTGGTGAGTATGTTTGTGCAGGGGGTTCGACATGTGGCCCCTCCGGTTCGGCCACCACTTCCTCTGTGGGATTTGAATCTGGTGCTCGCGGTACTTCAGAAACCGCCGTTTGAAAACATTAGGGAGATCCCCTTTTTGACACTCTCTCAGAAGGTAGCCTTTCTGGTGGCCATTACATCTGCCAGGAGGGTTTCTGAGTTGGCGGCCTTGTCTTGCAAGTCTCCCTATCTGATCCTCCGCAGGGATAAGGCGGTGCTATGCCCGCAGCCTTCATTTCTTTCTAAGGTTGTTTCAGCGTTTCATCTGAATGAAGACATTGTGCTTCCATCTTTGTGTCCTCGGCCATCGCATCCCAAAGAGGTTGCTTTGCATTCCTTGGACGTGATCCGGGCTCTGCTGGTGTATCTGTCTGCTACGGCTCTGTTTCTGAGGTCAGACTCACTGTTTGTGGCAGTAACTGGTCTGAAAAAGGGCCTGTCGGTCTCGTCGGCCACCATTTCTCGGTGGATTAGACAGATCGTGATCCAGGCTTATGCCTTAAAAGGACAGGCGCCTCCCTTTCCTGACACGGCACATTCGACCAGGGCAATCGGTGCCTCCTGGGCTTTCCGACATCAAGCGTCTGTTTCCCAGGTGTGTAAGGCGGCGACCTGGTCGTCCGTTCACACCTTGTAAAATTTAGTGAATCTGCGGCTGCTTCCTTCAGCCGCAAGGTTTTGCAGGTGGCTATTTAAGGTTGCACCTCCTCCATTGAGGAGCTCTGGTTGTTATGGGTGGAGGTTTTTTTTCGTTTGCTGTTCCCACCCCTTGTTTTTTTACACTGCTTGGGTACGTCCCTAAGGTCCAGATTTAAGTGCTGTGTCAGTCAATGAACGAAAGAGAAAATAGTATTTTTGTACTCACTGTAAAATCGTTTTTTTTTTTTAAAGTTCATTGACGGACACAGCACCCACCCCTCCTTTTTCTGTTTGTACTGCTTTTTGACAAACTGAGCTGCTGGATGCAGTGTGAGGGGTTACAGCCAATTGGACCGCCCCATGGGAGGTACTGTGCAGTTTTTGCTGTTAACATATTCTGCCTAGTTCTCTCCTGAAGGTGGCGATATAATCCTAAGGTCAAGATTTAAGTGCTGTGTCCATCAATGAACTTCAGAAAAAGGGAGTACAGAAATCCTATTTTTATGGCTAATGGAGTAAAAAGTGTCCAGGGGATCCAGCTGATCAAATGTTTGGTTTTGGCTTTTCTATATAAAGAACTCGCCTTAACTTTTTGCTTTTTCATTACAGTCGAGACTGTCCCATATTCTACATGAGAAAGAAGGTCCAAAAAGATCTAGATGACCAGGAGACGCTGATCCGGCGATTTGGCCCACCTGCATGGTAACAGAAATCCCAAAAATAACAGGAATATACGGACTACTAGACTCTGGGACCACTGGAATCTATGGAAAATCTCATCATTTCACAAAACAGAAGTTAAGGTCTAGTCCTGAATTCTGGCTAATGCTATACATGGCCCTTAGACTAAACAGACTTGATTGTGGGTGTTTTTACGTATACTGGAGTAGGCAGCACCTCTGTACATTATGAAATGCCTCTGCCAGCTATTGCAGTGAAAAGCAAGGACGGTCGGTTGTTCCTTTTATTTACTGTTGTTTTCACTGTTAAGCTATTGTTTCCATGCAGTCTTTCATATTCTGAGCAGAGATTTATTTTAGTTCACATGTAGACTTTTGTAATGTTTTGTACCAGTATTAAAATAATGGAAAATAATTCTAAAGAGTGTTTTATTTGGGATAAGAATGCTAAGGTCTGGTTCACACCAGATGCAGTCCAGTGTTTTTTTTTTTTTATTCTGCATCAGAAACTGTGTTTAACATGTATTCCAATAGTTCTAGCTCACACCAGTGCAGCGTGTCCCAGTGCAGTCAACAAAAGTAGAACATGTTGCATTTTTTTCTGTATGGAGCACACACCAGAACACATATCTTCAATTGTCCTTAATTGAGATAAAGGAAAAAAGAAGGGGGAAAACACACATGCAGAAAATCATCCAGAATGCAGAAATTGTGTAAACCGACCCTCAAGTAAAACCCACATAAATATGCTAAAACAAAGTACAGAAATAACAAATAGATTTGATGGTAGCTCTGTAATCCTTAGTATGGAAATAAATTGGGCTAGAGATAAACGGCTGATACTGAGTTCAAATACATGTTAGGTCTTTTGATTTAGTTGCCAAAGTGGAGCTGCAGACAAAGCTAATTGTTCCTTGTTATTTTGATGTGCAATGACGGTTATTCATTGTCCAGTGGTGACAAGGGAAGCCCAATTGCTGAACTAGGAAATATGTGGCACACCTGTTTAGCAGTGTGTAAATCACTGAGCAGAATTCCCCTTTCTTTGGAGGTCATGCTTCACCTGTGTATGTAGCCATTTGGCTGGAATTTCATTAATTTTTTTTTGATACAAAGCGTTTCTCATTGGGGGGGGGGGGGGAAAGGATCATTATCTGATCCTGGTCAGGTGACAAAAATATCTCTGTTAGCTGCCTTAGACATACACTGTTTAATTTACATTATACGTTCTCTTTATGTATTTTTGAATGATGGCACTTTAACAAAAAAATCAAAGTCTCTTGGGGGAGATTTTGCCAATCACAGCCTGTTTCACACCCTTCCAGCCTGTACATTGTTTGTTTGTGCTTCGAATTACAGGGAGGCGATTCCTCCATCAATCAGATTTGGTAGTTGGAAGCTAAACAGTAGGGACCTTGAGTGGAGAAGTTTTCCTTTTGACTGGTGGCGATTGCTGTGTTGCATTATTCGGTTCTTTTTGGGGCTTTTCCTTTCACTTTTTAAACAGACTTTTTTATTTTATTTCCTTCCTTCAACCTACTAATTAAGGGGAGTGGTTAATTAGTCAAAGGTGCTTGAGGCCTATATACATTTTGGTAGAACTCATTTTGAGCCTACTCATCTTTGAGCTTGCTGAAACTTAGATTAAGTAGAACTGGACAAAGTGGTGAGTTAAAAACCAGAGTTCAAAACAGGTGTTTATAACAGGGGTCCTAGTACCTGTGTAGTGTGTGTGTGTATATGTGTATTGTAAGTGCATGAGTGCTGCAAGTGCACATGGGCTGTATTGAGTATTAGTGTCAGGTAGTACCTGTGTATTGTGAGTACCTGAGTGTTTCTGAGTAGTGTGGGTGTGTGTGTGTGTGTGTGTGTGTGTGTATCGTTAGTACTTGTGTATTGTGTGTACCTGTGTATTGTGTGTGCACGTGGGTCTGCGAGTACCTATGTATTGTCTTTGAGTATTAGTGTCAGGAAGCTAGTTAGGTAATTTGGACAGGATGTAATCCTCATTAAATTAGTAGGTATGATGCCCGACGAGTGTGGAGATGCGCCTTAGTGTACATCTTGCGGCATGTATGTGTTCCTTGATCATCTGATCGAGGGCGAATACTGCTGTGCAAAATCTGAGCACACTGTTTCCCTGGAAGCCCAGGTTCTGAATCTGGGGAAGCAACTGTCAGCACTGAGAAGACCCTCCATACCTGGTAGGTGCCGGCAGGGGCCATCACAGAGGCGGGTGGGAGGTGCAGGGACTAGAAAAGACAAGACTAGAGCATCCCAATAATTACGCCCCATTAAGTGACAGTGGTGAAACCAGCACTGTTGGAGCTGAGAGACTCTCCTAGCTGCTGGTGGAAGAACTCCTCCAGTGACAGTGGGGGGGGGGGGGGGGCGAAGGGAAATCTCAGGAATACTAGCAGTACCTTGAGCCATACCAGAAAGGCAGAGGGAGAGAGATTAGGGAAGTAAATAGTGGCTGAGGAGCTGGTGTAGTACGGAGGGGTTTGGGTTCCTGAAGGACTGGGCTGACTTCTCAGTCGATCACCAGTACTATAGAAGGGACGGACTGCACCTAAATGAGGAGGGTGCAGATTGGCTGGGAGTGAAGATGGCCAAAAAGTTAGAGGGTTTTTTAAACTAGGTGTCCAGAGGTAAAGATGGTCAGCGTGGAACATTAGAGGGTAGTATTAAGGGCATTAGTGGTAGGTTGACTAAAGCACATAAACCCAAGGTAAGTATAGTAACAAGTCCTCTTTGCAATCTCTGAACACCCAATAAGAGGATAGTATGCGACACGTCTAAACTACGTGGCATGTTCACCAATGCCAGGAGCCTGGCGGACAAGATGGGTGAACTAGAGATACTGTTGTACGAGGAGGATGAGGATTTGGATTTTGTTGGAATTTCAGAGACCTGGTTCAACAGCTCTCATGATTGGCTGGCAACCATTCAAGGGTATACCCTTCATCACAGGGATGTGGAAGGGGCAGGGCCGGACTTACCATTGGGCTTGACTGGGCAAAGCCGTGGCCTCAATTACCAGCCGGCGCGATCGCGGTGGGCCCACACCCGACGGTAATTGAGGCCGCAGCTTTGCGGCCTTCACAGAAGGAAGCTGAGGTCTGCAGAAGGCCGCAAAGCCGCAGCCTCAATTACCGGCCGGCGCGGACCGGACAGTAATTGAGGCCGCGGCTTTGCGGCCTTCACAGAAGGAAGCTGAGGCCTGCAGAAGGAATCTAGGAGTAGGTGGCCGTTGACATTACATTACATTACAAGTAGCAAAAAACAGCAGTTCTAATGTGTTTTTTCACTGCCATCTCCTTCCCTCTAATTGGAACCCCCAAACATTATATATATTTTTTATTCTAACACCATAGAGAATAAAATAGCAGTCCTTGCAATACTTTCTGTCACACCGTATTTGCGCAGCGGTCTTACAAGCACACTTTTTTTTGGGAAAAAATACACTTTTTTAAATAAAATAATAAGACAACAGTAAAGTTAGCCAAATGTTTTTTTATATTGTGAAAGATAATGTTACGCCAAGTAAATTGATGCCCAACATGTCACGCTTCAAAATTGCGTCCGCTCGTGGAATGGCGACAAACTTTTACCCTTTAAAATCTCCATAGGCGACGTTTAAAAAATTCTACAGGTTGCATGTTTTGAGTTACAGAGAAGGTCTAGGGCTAGGATTACTGCTCTCGCTCTACCAATCGCGGCGATACCTCACATGTGTGGTTTGAATACCGTATACATATGCGGGCGCTACTCACGTATGCGTTCGCTTCTGCGCGCGAGCTTTGCGGGACAGGGTGCGTTTTTTTGGCTCCTAACTTTTTTAGCTGGTTCCTAGATTCCAAGCAAATTTGTCAAACCCTGCGTTACTGGATCTACCAACAATACAGACCTGATCACGGATGTGGAAATACGGGGCATTTTAGGAAACGGCGATCACAGGTCAATTGTATCCGTATAAATCACACAAATAGGAAACATAAGGGTAATACAAAGACACAAAATTTCAAAAGAGCCAACTTCCCTAAACTACGAACCTTGCTAGAAGGCATATATGGGGATAACATCTTAGGAACAAAGAACACGCAACCCATTGGGTAATACATTTAAAAAAGCAAACAAAAGTCCTGGATGGCTTAACTCCAATGTAAAAATGCATATAAAAGCAAAGGAGAAGGCCTCCAAACAATACAAGTTTGAGGGATCATCATCAGCATTCAGGCTTTATAAAGAATACAACAAGAAATGTAAGGGCAGCTAAAATAGAACATGAAAGATAAAGTAGTGCCAATCTAAGTGTAGTAGTATGAACAACAGACTTTAATCGCAAATTATTGTACTCACTAGAAAGTGGTTGTTAGTAGGCACATCATGAATTAGCAGACTTTGGATGTCACAGGAGTCCAGGGCAGCTCCGTGCAGCGCGATCCTGTCGAGCTTGGCGGCGCCAGTAGGTTCTGGTGTCCCATGCTTCATGTGCAGGGCGCAGAGGAGATTCGTCAGGTGAGGCTGCACTATTGGGTACTGGTTACACTGCAATGATAAGCACAGGTGAGGTCGCATTGGTGGGCACGGGTCATGCTGCAATGATGGGCACTGGTCACGCTGCATAGGTGAGGCTGCACTGGTTAAACTGCAATGATGGGCACGGGTCATGCTGCAGTGATGGGCACAGGTGAGGCTACATTGGTGGGCACTGGTCATGCTGCAATGATGGGCACAGATGAGCCGGCATTGGTGGGCACAGGTCACATTGCAATGATGGGAACAGGAGAGGCTGCAATGCTGGGCACACTGCAATGATGGACACAGGTGATGCATTGGTGGGCACAGGTGAGGCTGCAATGATGGGCACTGGTCAGTCTGCATTGATGGGCACAGAGGAGGCTGTGGTGACGCTGCATTGATGGGCACTGGTGACGCCACATTGATGGGCACTGGTGACGCCACATTGATGGGCACTGGTGACGCCACATTGATGGGCACTGGTGACGCCACATTGATGGGCACTGGTGACGCCACATTGATGGGCACTGGTCGGGCTTCACTGATGGGCACTGATAAAGTTGTTGTTCATATTTATTTTTGTAACTTAATTTTGCATAAAACATTTAAGTGTCATTTCATGAGATAATCTATGAAGGGCATGTTTAGGGATGGGTCGAGGTTGGGTGGGGCAACTGGTGGCTAGTAACCCTTAAAGGGGTTGTAAACCCTAGTTTAAAAAAATAAACATGTCATGCTTGCCTCCACTGTGCAGTTCGTTTTGCACAGAGCTGTCGTCCTCTTCTGGGGTCCCTTAGTCCCATTGACACAGAATGCCGGACTCGGCCCTGCGTCATTGGATTTGATTGACAGCAGCGGGAGCTTATGGCTGCGCTTCTATCAATCTATCCAATTAGGACACAGACACCAGCTACAGATGGTGTGCTCATTCCCGGAAAACCATGAGGGTTAAACAACCCCTTTAAGGCCTAGCTAGTAGCTCAGGACTTTACATTTTGAGCCCTGGTGTAATGAAACCTGTTTAATGTCTGGGAATTCCTATCATATAGAAGGCCTGGGCACATTTTTTTGGCTTTCGAAACAAATTATCTTGACTCTTGTACTAAAGTTTGAATGAAAATCTAACCATGTTTTGCAAGTTTCAATCTTGCGTAGACACCTTCTGGCTACCTTATCTTGGGAGGAACATTGCCCAACAAACTTATAAAAGATTTTCTTGAAATATCACAATAGTTTACCTGACATTTGACCAATATCTGTAAAAGTCTGCTTAGTTCTGCCTTTCCACCTCGTAAACCTTTCTATTGGTCCTTTAATGCCAGGGACCCTTTACTGAACAATACAGAGCCATGGACGCCATACTAGAATTTTGCAGGAAAAAAAGATAAGTTTTGCACATCATTTAAGCTGCCTATAGCTCTGGATCATTTTGACATACATCTTCATTGAAAGATACCTCTGTTTATAGTTGATCTCTTTTTGTTAAAGTGGTTGTAAAGGTTAGATTTTTTTTTTTTTTAAATAACATATATCATACTTGCCTCCACTGTGCAGTTCGTTTTGCACAGAGTGGCCCCGATCCTCCTGTTCTGTGGTCCCTCTACGGCTCTCTCGGCTCCTTCCCACTTCAGATAACCCCCCTCTGGCAAGTGCTCTCCCAAGGGGGTTACTTTGCGGTCACTCTCCCGAGTCCTGTATTCGGCATCCATAGCCACCAATTGCAGGACTCTGCCCCGACATTATTGGATTTGATTGACAGCCGCGTGAGCCAATGGCTGCGCTGCTATTAATCTATCCAATGAAGAGCCGAGAAGCCCAGGCAACGATCGAGTGCGTTCACGACACTGGACTTTCCAGGGCTCAGGTAAGTAAAATGGGGGGCTGGTAATCATCGGATGTTTTTTCACCTTAATGCATATAGGATACATTAAGGTCAGTAGGACCTACAACCTTTTAGTCAAAGCATAAACCGTAAAACCTTGGATTGAGAGCATAATTTTTTCCAGAAACATGCTTGTAAGCCAAAACACTTGTATATCAAAGAAACTTTCCCCATAAGAAATAATGGAAACTCAAATGATTTGTTCCACAACCATTTATTCATAGATCCTTCAGTTTATAGTCAATATAAAAATATTTCATCAATGTGACCAGGTTGTGTAACCATAAAATGTCCATTCACAGGGGGTTAATAAGCAAAATCCAGCAGAAGCTACAGAGTGTTAGAGGTGTCTCTCTTCTCTATAAGTGTAGCCTTTATTAAATGTAACCTTATTGCTACACTTATGCCCGGTACACACGAGCAAACATGTACGATGAAAGCGGTCCGTCGGACCGTTTTCACCGTACATGCCTGCCAGAGGGCTTCTGTACGATGGTTGTACTAACCATCGTACAGAAGTCCGCGCGTAAACAATACGCGGGGCGTGTCCGCGTCGTCGCCGCGGCGATGACGCGGAGACGTGGGCGGGCCTGCCATTTAAAGGCTTCCACGCATGCGTCGAAGTCATTCGACACATGCGAGGGACGGCGGGCGCTCGGACATGTACGGTAGGTCTGTACTGACGACCGTACATGTCCGAGCGGGCAGGATTCCAGCGGACGGTTTTAAAACACGTCCAGGAATATTTGCCCACTGGGAAAAGGCCCGGCGGGCAAATGTTTGCTGGAATTCGGCCCGCTCGCGCCTACACACGACCAAACATGTATGCTGAAACTGGCCCGCGGACCAGTTTCGGCATACATGTTTGGTCGTGTGTACGGGGCCTGAGAGGTGTCTCTCTTTTATACTCGGGTTGTGACATGCTACTTGTATATCGAGTCAAATTTTTTCTTAGAATTTTGCTTGTCTTGCAAAACGCTTTCAAACCAAGGTTTTACTGTAGAAGAAAAAGGAAAGACACAGTCCTTGTTGCCAGGGCCAGATTAAGAACATCATGGGCCTGGTGCTGAGGATTTTGGTGGGGCCTTTTATAAATAATAAATAAATGCGTGGGAATGACATCAACGCAACTCGGCTAAGTCAAGTGACCAAAGGCACAGAACCCAGAAGGAAGACCGGGTGAAGATGGAAGTGCCCGGGCCCCGCCGGATTTATCACAGCGCAGCACTGGAGGGCTCAGTCTGAAAATTTAAGTGTTCCCTAATGTGCTAATATGCTGGGCATACTTGTACGTTGTGGCATAACCTACCCCAGGGCCTCTAAAAAGTAGTAATGTCAGGAAATTTTACTACCGCTTTAATATCACAGGATCCCAGGAACCATTTAAAAAATATTTTCAGGGACACTTTTTTTATACAAGTGCTATATTTAGAGTAGCGGAGATCCTCTATGTTCCTCTATACATCACAGTAGTAATCACAAAATTAAATGAGTACTAATAATGGGGCAGAACAAATATGAGAACTGAGATTTCCTTTAGTTGAACTAACAAAAGTGTGTCCATTCTAGAGCTGGTAACATTGAGGATATTCAGTATAATTTTAAAGAACTGTTTTTGTGGGTAAGCGACATAGGGGAGGAGTATGGACGGTATATACGTGGGAAGTATGTGCAGGTGGGGGAGAGGAATGTGGAGGGTCTAACAGTGGGCATCATGTACAGGAGAGGAGTGCAAAGGGTATGGCAAAAGGCACTATGTACAGGAGAGGAGTGTGAAGGGTATGACAGTGGGCAGTATGTACAGGAGAGGAGTGTGGAGGGGATGACAGTGAGCAGTATGTACAGAAGAGAAGTGTGGAGGGTACGACAGTGGGCAGTATGTACAGGAGAGAAGTGTATGACAGCAGGCACTATGTACAGGAGAGGAGTGTGAAGGGTATGGCAGTGTGTACAGGAGGAGTGTGGGGGTATGACAGAGGGTAATATGTAACAGAGAGAAGTGTGGAGGGTATGACAGTGGGCAGTATGTACAGGAGAGGAATGTGGATGGTATGATAGTGGGCACTATGTATAGGAGAGGAGTGTGGAGGGTATGACAGTGAACAGTATGTACAGGAGAGGAGTGTGGAGGGTATGACAGTGGGCACTATGTATAGGAGAGGAGTGTGGAGGGTATGACAGTGAGCAGTATGTACAGGAGAGGAGTGTGGAGGGTGCAACAGTTGGCACTATGTACAGAAGAGCAGTGTATGACAGCAGGCACTATGTAAAGGAGAGGAGTGTGAAGGGTATCACAGGGGGCGCTCTGTATAGGAGAGGAGTGTGGAGGGTATGACAGTGAGCACTATGTACAGGAGTAGAAGGATGTTTAGGGACT
This sequence comes from Rana temporaria, assembly GCF_905171775.1. Taxonomy (NCBI): domain Eukaryota; kingdom Metazoa; phylum Chordata; class Amphibia; order Anura; family Ranidae; genus Rana; species Rana temporaria. Next base: position 38,569,213 of record NC_053498.1, on the reverse strand, counting down.
GCGTAGTGGTTAAGCGGGTCAAACATGGATTTAAATTACGCCAATTATGCAGAGACCAGCCATAGTCGATCTATGTATGGGCTAGCTGGTTTTACACAAGTCAATCTATTAATCGACTTGAGTACAACCAGCCTGTTAGGTTTTTCCCAAAACAATCAGTGCTGCCAGCTATAGTTAGCAACACTGATCATTGTACTCACTGGCAGAACACAATAACACTGCAGGAGTGATTCCCCCATGCACAGGTCAGCAGGTGAGAGGGTGTGTGGGGACAGGCTGGGTAGAGATACTAGTCCGTGGCTGGGAAGGCACTGGTAGTATCAGAGCCAGATACACACAGGTTACATACGCCACGATCGTTAGAGCGAGAACAATAATTCTAGTACTAGACCTCCTCTGTAACTCTAAACATGTAACCTAAAAAAAATGTAAAGCATTGCTTAGGATACCAAAAAAAAATCGTGCTAACTTAACTAACTAGTTTTAAAAAAAAAAAAAAAAACATGTTTGAAAAATTGCTGCGCAAATACCGTGCTACCGTGCACAATTAATCGTTAAAAAAAACGTGATCTCGATTCAACCCCCCTGACAATCTCCAATGCAGAGTTTGCGGATTCTTTCATATAACAAGTGGAGAGACTTTCAGCTATCAAAAGAAAATATCTGTTTTATAAGTTTTTAACAGGAAACATTGTAACTAACGCTTCCTTCTTAGATCAAAGGGATACACTTCTGTGTGTAAAGAAAAAATCTGGGCAGTCTGCCAAGTTTGTAAACAACATGAAACATTGTAACTTTGTAACTAACTTCCTTCTTAGATCAAACTTCTGTGTGTAAATGCGGGAAATGTAACCACTTAAAGTCCAACACTTGTTTCTTAAATTAAAAAGTAATATTATTTGCTAGAAAATTACTTGGAACCGCCAAACATTATATATATTTTAGCAGAGACTCTAGGGAATACAATGGCAATTGCTGCAATATTTAATGTCACACTGCATTTGCCCACTTCAATGAATAATAAAAACCATAAAAACAAAACAGTGAAGTTAGCCCTTTTTTTTTTTGTTTTAATGTGAAAGATGATGTTACACCGCAAGAATCGTGATCTATCTTCTAAGCAATAAAATTGCAATTCTCATTTAAGCCAGAATCGTGCAGCAACATAAAAAGTGCAAAGACCACCATAGAGTAATTTTCTAGCAAAAAAATAATTATGATTTTTACATGTAGTAGAGAAGTGTCAGAATTGGCCTGGGTGGCAAGGGGTTAATTACCATGAGTAATATACAAATAATTATTATAAGCCCTGTGATCCTATCAGTCTGCTGCAGTGTGTCAGCTTGTATTTATATTGGCCGCTCTGAATGTAGCTTCTGACAGGCTGTGCAAGCAGGCCCGTATCTCTGGAACCATAAATGATAGCCATCCCATATTTTGACCAGTTGTGGGGTATGTCTTCATCTGCCCACCCCCCAAATGTGGGGTTTCTGTGACCTCTGGTCGTCGAGCTACAACCCCTGAAGTCGATTTTTTTTTATTTATTTATTTTTTTGGGGGGGCAAATGGGCCTATTTTGAGAAAGGGGCCTGGAGCTGCAGCTCCATCAGCCCCCTTGTTAATCCGGCCCTGCTTGTTGCCGAAACTAACAAAGTAAATACTGGGCATAGTAATATATGCCAGGCAGACAGAAGACAATAGGGTTTCCAGGTATGTTATAGCGGAGGTAGGGGCTTCATATGTGGGTGTTTAGTAGTCAAACTACCTCTACTCCAGACGGTACACATAAGGCTGTGTGATTCGGATTGTTCCCCATCCCTGGCAATCCTGCTTTTCAGATGTTCAATATTGTTAATTTCATAAGCCCAGGCAGCCAAACATGGAACTTCAGGCTGATGCCAAAATCTGAAAATGACAGATGATACCTCCTGTTTATGTTGTGTTTTTTTAATCATGTACAGGTGAAACTTGAAAAATTGTAATATTGCGCAAAAAGTTCATTTATTTCACTAATGTAACTTAAAAGATGAAACTAATATATGAGATAGGCTCATTACATGCAAAGCAAGATAGTTCAAGCCGTCATTTGTCATAATTGTGATGATTATGCCTTATAGCTCATGAAAACCCTAAATCCACAATCTCAGAAAATTTGAATATTGTGAAAAGGTGCAATATTCTGGGCTCAAAGTGTCCCACTCTAATCAGCCAATTAAGCCATAACACCTGCGCTTCCCCCACAAAGTTAAAAAGATTATTATTATCCGTGTAAACAGTGCTAATTAGTACAAATAAATGAATAAATATAGATCTATATATTACCCAAGAATTGCATATAACCCACCACACAATGGTTATGTACTGATACAATGTATATTTCCCAGCATAACAGAAGGGAAAAAAGAAAATCAATCAAAAAAAAGTGACTGGTGCTGCAATAATACAAAATAGCTGGAATACACAGCTCTAAATACAAGTCAAAAATAGGTAAAAATTGTGCAACCAAAAAGAATTGAGCGAACAAAGTGTCCTGATATGGAAATGTGAAAATAAATACAAATACATATAATGTTGTGAACCCAATTAATAAATAGGTGCAAATGGTATTAAACCAAATTAGTGTCCACTGAAGCTGGTGTTGATTTGCTGTGATCACGGAGAAAAAAGTAGTAAAAACTTCATCCAAACTTTCAGCCGTTGGTACACATTTAAACAGAGGGGCCGCTTACCAGATCAGGTGGACCTCTATTACGGAGGTCTTGGAGGCTCAACAGACCAGGGGTCACTCAAGGGGATCCTCGGTAGCTAGACACTGATGTAGTAGCGTATCCGTTTTTATCTCCAGGCTTCCCAGGGCTGTAATGGATTCTATTGCAGGTAGTCTCCACTCCCAATGGAATAGCGTGATGTGCGGGTATATAAAAGGAAGAGCAAAAAAGGCTTCACGGTGCAGTAGGATTTAAATAATCAAAAGCCCCTTTATTGACAAAGCGGGTTTACTGACATCAGATAAAAGCTTATTTGGCAGAACAATTTAAAAGCAGATAAAACATCCAGCAGCGGCTGGGGCCGATCAGCTGGGGCGTGGTGACGTCGGGTATTATTGCTCCGCCCGACGCTGTGTTTCTGCTCACAAGGCATCAACAGGGATAGGAGGCAATACCCCATACATCACACACCGCTCTATTAATAGGTAACAGATAACAGCAGGAGAGTGGCACCGGAAACACAGGCAGCACTCCCATGTCTCCAGGTCGCCAAGACCCAAAATTCCATATGGAGACATTGCAGTCACATGTCTGCAAACACAGTCACATCGCCACATGAATCCTTTATGGCACAGTCATAATTATATAACATTCAATTGGATCTTCACCGACAATATGCTTATTAATACAAAAGATTTCTTCAATGGGAAAAAACACTAGAAATACATATTGCACAACCACATTATTATTATCTTTCCATATGAAAACTTTTTGCATCATCATCTCACCATATTGGCATTCCCATTTCTCAAGTGTGTCAGTATTAATGACGGGCACTAAGAGAAAAATGGTAAAACCATTGGAGGAATACAAATAGAGCGCGGACTATGGGGCATACATTTGGATATCTACATCCAAAAAAAAAAAAAAAACACATTCCCTACAAGAAACGCTAAATGTATATCCCCTTTGTTCAGATTTACTGCACATATCTCTCACTAACAAAAACCCATAAAATTCCAAAGGGAGGGGTTAGGCCACCCAAAAAAGTGGGAGAGAAAAAAGGAGAAGAAAGAAAAGAATATAGCATACCTTATATCGTGAAGAAATCTTTTGTATTAATAAGCATATTGTGGGTGAAGATCCAATTGCATGTAAATATAATTATGACTGTGCCATAAAGGATTCATGTGGCGATGTGACTGTGTTTGCAAACATGTGGCTGGAATGCCTGTGTTTCCGGTGCCACTCTCCTGCTGTTACCTATTAATAGAGCGGTGTGTGTGATGTCTGGGGTATTGCCTCCTATCCCTGTTGATGCCTTGTGAGGAGAAACGCAGCGTCGGGCGGAGCAATAGTACCTGACGTCACCACACCCCAGCTGATCGTCCCCAGCCGCTGCTGGATGTTTTATCTGCTTTTAAATTGTTCTGCCAAATAAGCTTTTATCTGATGTCAGTAAACCCGCTTTGTCAAAGGGGCTTTTGATTATTTAAATCCTACTGCACCATGAAGCTTTTTTTGCTCTTCCTTTAATATATTCGCACATCACACTATTCCATTGGTAGTGGAGACTACCTGAAATAGGATCCATTACAGCCCTGGGAAGCCTGGAGATAAAAAGGGATACGCTACTACAGCAGTGTCTAGCTACCGAGGATCCCCTTGAGTGACCCCTGGTCTGTTGAGCCTCCAAGACCTCCGTAATAGAGGTCCACCTGATCTGGTAAGCGGCCCCTCTGTTTAAATGTGTACCAACGGCTGAAAGTTTGGATGATAATTTTGGATGAAGTTTTTACTACTTTTTTTCTCCGTGATTACAGCAAATCAACACCAGCTGCAGTGGACACTAATTTGGTTTAATACCATTTGCACCTATTTATTAATTGGGTTCACAACATTATATGTATTTGTATTTATTTTCACATTTCCATATCAGGACACTTTGTTTGCACATTTTTTTTTGGTTGCGCATTTTTTACCTATTTTTAAATGGTCTCTGTCTGGTTTAGTAGGAATGGGAAAGACTGCTGACCTGACACTGCAGAAAACCATAATTGACACCCTCCATAAGGAGGGAAAGACTCCAAATGTAATTGCAAAAGAAGTTTGATATTCTTAAAAGGCTGTATCAAAGCACATTAATGGAAAGTTATGTGGAAGGGAAAAGTATGGAAGAAAAAGGTGCACAAGCAGCAGGGATGACCGCAGCCTGGAGAGGATTGTCAGGGAAAGGCCATTCGAAAGTGTTGGGGACTTTCACAAGGAGTGGACTGAGGCTGGAGTCGGTGCATCAAGAGCCACCACACACAGACGGATCCTGGACATGGGCTTCAAATGTCGTATTCCTCTTGTCAAGCCACTCTTGAACAATGTCAGAAGCGTCTTACCTGGGCTAAAGAAAAACAGACCTGGTCTGTTGCTCAGTGGTCCAAAGTCCTCTTTTCTGATGAGAGAAAATTTTGCATCTCATTTGGAAACCAAGGACCCAGAGTATGGAGGAAGAATGGAGAGGCACACACTGCAAGATGCTTGAAGTCCAGTGTGAAGTTTCCACAGTCTGTGTTGATTTGGGGAACCATGTCATCTGCTGGTGTTGGTCCACTGGGCTTCATTAAGTCTAGGGTCAACGCAGCCATCTACCAGGAGATTTTGGAGCACTTCATGCTTCCTTCTGCAGACGCGCTCTATGGGGATGCTGACTTCATTTTCCAGCAGGACTTGGCACCTACCCACACTGCCAAAAGCACCAAAACCTGGTTCAATGACCGTGGGATTACTGTGCTTGATTGGCCAGCAAACTCGCCTGACCTGAACCCCATAGAGAATCTATGGGGCATTGCCAAGAGAAAAATTAGAGACATGAGATTTTCTGAGATTGTGGATTTGGGGTTTTCATGAGCAATAAGCCATAATCATCACAATTTTGAGAAATCACGGCTTGAACTATCTTGCTTTGCATGTAATGAGTCTATCTCATATATTAATTTCACCTTTTAAGTTGCATTAGTGAAATTAACTTTTGCACGATATTCAAATTTTTTGAGTTTCGCCTGTATATGTAGAGGGAGTATCTAAAAATCCATATTAAATAGCATCATGAAAATATTGAGGCGCAAGTAAACATAAGAGTTAAAATAGTTTTCTGACTAAGTATACACCACAGTTTCTCTTTAAGAAAATCATAGATGAGGAACAATTTAAACAATACAGGCGTGCCAGATGCTTTTTTACAATTTATTTGTTTATTTTTTCATCGTGAAATATTTGTGGAATATTTTTTAGTGTTGCATAATGTGCCTTTAAACCACACATTGCCTCATGCAAAAAAGTTTTAGGAACTTCACTATTTGAAAACTGAGCTGCCAGAAAAGTTGGAAGCTGCGTACTATAAAGCTGAAATTCAGGCACAAAAACTTTAATTTTAATCCCATTAAAAAATATGTTAATCTAGTGTGTGTGCATCCAATGTCTTTGTAAACCCAGAAATTTATTTTAAAAGTAGTTTTGATATTATTGCTGCCCATGCCGGGAGTAGAGCTGTGAGAGGGACCCCCCCCCCCCACTATCTTCCTGCAAAGTAGAAAAGAAAAAAAAACAGCATACAAGACCAGTCACCCTGCACAGGAAAGAGCAGTACTGACTGGTCTTTATTACAGGAAACTCCTGCACACAGGCAAAGTGCAGTCATCATTTATTGCTTTAATTCACAGATCTGGAGCTATAATTTGAAGGATGCCAAGATTCCAGGAAGTATACGTATGTCTATTGGTTTATGGAATATTTTTTAGCCTGGATTTTGTCAAACAATTGTACTGCAGCTTAAAAAAAAAGTGATCAATTAATTAGCGAGAGAGAGAGCACAGCGCTGAGCGGTCTGATGACAGGAAATTTTAGCATGTGCAAATTGCAGTTTGCTGGATTACTACACAGATTATGAAGAAGTACAGAGGGGACAATAGGATTCCAGCAATAATGCACCTTTTATATTTAGACTTTTTTGTTTTCTTTTCACTCTTTTGAACTCAGTTGTAAACAAGTATAGGGCTTCCTTCACATGTCCAAAAATACAACACATTTACAATTATTCTAATTGATTCTTATTCTTTCGTTATGCATCTGTTGCTGGCATTGTTTTCAATTGAGACAGTCGCACAGGTGTGTAGACATGCATTGCATTCAGATGTATATCACAGAATCCAAAAATCTGCACCTAAGGAAACATGTATACACTTATGCCAAATGCAGGTATCAAAGAATAAAAAAAAAACGGTATTTACTACTCATTACGCAGGAACATTTGTGCTATAAGAAAACATGAAATGGTGTGAATGAATTCACGCAATGGAAGCAAATATTGCCAGTAAATGATTAGAAATAAATGCGTATGTAGGGTTTTAAGACCCTTGGAAAATTTAAAGCAGCTGCCTCTACGTAATTCCACCTAGGTGAAATAATGAATTGAATGGAGTGTGGAAGTAGGGGTGGTGCTACCTTAATAGATGCATAAATGTGATATTGAAAAAATTTGCAAAACTGATATTGTTGATGATATGTTTACCCTAATGGTACAACTATAAAGTGCAACTGTGCCTAATAATTAATAGGCAATCTTGCAATGCGTGCAAAACACAAATAAATATATAAATAAATAAAAATGAAATGGATATCATATACAATTGAGCACACCAATTGTTAGTGTTAAACGTCCATATACAGTGTGTGAGTTACTGTGACTTCACAATCCAAAAATTCAAAAGTGTATTTCACACAGTGACCACCTCAAACTGTGCTCTTATGTGGCCCGCACTCACCGAATTCTCCACCCCCTTTTGGGGTGTAAAGCGTTCACAGTGTATGCCACTGTGCAGCACTCTGACAATACTCCGTCCTGCTGTGCTCCTGGTGGTGCTCCCAGTAGTTATCCCATATAAAGGAGAGAAGGGTCCCAAATAGTGTGATACCGTTTAAATAATACACTTTTATTTAAAAAAAATGGGTACTCACATATGGGCAAGTTCAACAAAGCATTTCATGCTGACATGCAAAAAACGGAAGTGTGTTGTGGCGTTCTGTCAAATCGCTCGACCGGTTTCGTCAACCTGACGTCATCTGGACCTTCCAGAGCACCACAACCACCTCCTATTTATCACAGCACCGCGTCCTGTTTTACTTACGGTGGCCATGTTTGGTATGATATAGAGGACCGAAGTCCATGTATTCTAGTGAATGTGAACAACAGCCATTTTTGGTGTAAAGTCTGATACAGTCTACACCGCCATTTTGTGTTAGATAATAGAGCCTGTAGCCTGGATGCCCTTGTCACTAGATTATATTATCCCTGCAGGACGCGATGTGTATGACAGTTACAAACATTAAAATCGTATTACATCAAATTTAAAATGAAACGGATTACAACGTACATTAATAAATAAAGAAATATATAGAACGGGAGGATTAGATAGAAGTTCAGCTAAATCTAAATGCAAGAGTATACCGGGGGGGCATACAAAATGAATTATATAACGATACAGATGACATAATTACAACCAACCTTAAAAGGTCACTAAAGGAATTTTTTTTTAGCTAAATAGCTTCCTTTACCTTACTGCAGTCCTGGTTTCATGTCCTCATTGTTCGTTTTTGCTCTGATGTTGCTGTAATCCTTCTGTGTTCTGAACACTTCCTGGTTGTCTGTTTCCTGATGAAAAAAGTCATGGGATATTTCTCTCTGTGGTCACTAATGAAGGAGATGTGATTACTGTGTGTCTAAAACCCCTCAACACCAATCCGTTTCATTTTACAAACCATCACTGCCCTGTATTGGCTCTGAGTCTCTGTACATCACATGAGCAGGAAACGGCATGCAAAGACGAAACTGAAACTGTAGGTACATTATATGATTGATTTTTATCTATTTTTAATCATTTTTAAAAGAAATCATTTAACTATTATGTCTCTATACCCTGTAAACAGTCATTTCAGCAAAAAATATTTTTTGAATAAATATATATGTGATATATGGAAATCAGTTTGATGCACCTAGTGGTAAAAAACGAATATGACTGTGATAATACGTAATGCTATGCAGATAATTAGAGCAAGGTGGATAATTAGAGGCAAGGTATTAGAATAAAGTTGGAAAAACATTTTGAAAATATAAGAAAACATGCATAACAGATCAGTACATTTTTATGGCCATGCAGATGTAGCCTAAGTGTTTGTAAATATACATAGTTACAATGAATATGTGAAGTTGCCTTGATGGATATATGCAGCATAGAAATAAAGGCTGTCTCTTGTGAGTTTGTGTTGTACCTATTAGATTGTAAGCTCTTCTGAGCAGGGCCCTCTTAATCCTCTTGTATTTTATTGTATTGTAACTGTATTGTCTCCCTTTTATATTGTACAGCGCTGCATAAACTGTTGGCGCTATATAAATTCTGTATAATAATAATAATAATACACATGCAAAGAGACAAACATGGGGCAGCACAGTGACTAATTGGTTAGCTCTTCCACCTAGCAGCACTTTGCTCTGAATCCCAACCAGGGCACTACCTGCCTGAAGTTTGTCTATTCTAATGCCTGCATTGGTTTCCTCTGCATAACCAGGTTTCCCCCGGCACGCCAAAAGACATGTTGGTGATTGGGATCCTGTCTAAATTTGACCCTAGTTTATGTATGAATGTGAATTAGGTATCTTCGATTGTACGCTCCATGAGGACAGGGACTGTTGTTAGTGTAAAGTATTTAACAAGCTGCATAAATTGACAGTGCTATATAAGTACCTGTAATACATAAAATAAACTGATAAAAGTTGTAGCTTTTGGGAGGTCATCACAAGCTTAGAGTGAAAGTTGTAGAATTATTCCATAGGTCCCAAATATTTTTGGCATTTCCTATTATCATATATAAATGTCTTAGGGAGTGATCTGATTGAATAAATAATGCTTGCCACTGGGCTACATTCAGGGAAGATGGACTCGTCCATTTTATGACTATGGTTTCACAGGGCAGAAACAGTGATTCTCTCAGAAATATTCTAGTATAATGTCGCTAATGCTATTCATCTAGCATACCCAACAGTGTACAGAGGAGAAGGAGGTTGCAATAAATTGTGGTTGCAAACATCCAAAACTAAGAGATCACCAGATATTTCCAAATGAGGTGCATGCAACCCTTTTTATGCAATTGAACAGGAGGAGGAAGGTAACAATTGACTCAACCTACTATTTACCACAGACGCGATTAACATGTGAGAGAAACAATTATCCCATTCCTCTGTAGATATAGCTGGCATTAGGGATTGCCATTTAGCCTTTATGGACAGTTGGGTTTTCACAGCTTGGTGTGTAATTGGTTGCCATATAGAGTGGAAATTATCCCTTGCGACCTTATGATTTTAAAATCCCTATTAGGGGGTAGCTATAGTGTTAAGCCAAGATTTAAGCTCTAATTAAAAATTTAGCAGCAAAACCCCCATCATTAAAGTAAATAGTCCAGACCTCTGATGCAAATGTCATTCAGGATGAAGTAAAAATTTCTAGTTTGCCTATTTGAAATGGATCGACTCACTGTAGAAAAAAATGAGCCCATTCGATCAGAATGGTAAGGTACTAACACAGTATAAAACACATTGTTTTCAGCATATGTTTCCGTGTGGTAAAATTTAAGGGAATTCCAGCAGTAAAATGGAAGATATGGATCAATGTGCGAGAGGACCTCATTGATCTGTGAGTCAAAGTTTGGAGATCAAATGGAATGGACACAAATTGGACCAAATTGAATCTACAGGAGCCCATGATTATTTAGAGGAGGATGTACTGTAGATACTGTGATAAGTCATTTCATTGCAGATGTTAAAAAAAGCATGTTATTTTTCCTTAGGTGTGGCAACAAGATGGCATCAAATAGTTAGAATTCACATTAACACCTGATGACGCACTGATGTCGGCAAACTACTCTCCCTTCTTGATCTCCCTCAGCTCTAAACTGCAGGACTTGGCAAAATCAAATCTGTCCTGGTTTGATAGGTTGGCAGCCTTCAAGATGGTGTTGCTACCTACCTCAGCTAATTTATCTGTTTAGAACCCTTCCTATCACTGTACCAATATCCTTTTTCAAAATGGCCCAATCTTTAATCAACAAATATCTTTTGAGAGGCAAAAAGGCTAGATGCATTTAGTAAACTTATAACAGCAAGGAGAGCAGGTGGAGTGGGTCACGTGGTGATTAGAGACTACTATCTGGCATCTTTGTTAACACAAGTGAAAGCCTGGTTACCTCGGTCCCACCAGACCCCATGGACACAACTGGAGAGTTACCAAATTTTTGGTAACAATTTATATCACTACCTGCTGGCTAGTCGCTTCCTCCAAACCAATGATACCAAGCTGCCTCCTACCATTAAAGCCTCGATACAAGCATGACATATACTATTGCATATCCCTTTAGCTGATTCAACCAGAACCACTGTTTAAATGCCCATTTTGAGCCTTCCTTGTAGAATTTACAATATAACTGTGGCACAATGGGAATCCAATGGGATCAGCAAATTGGATGATATTCTGGTAGGTACAGCTATTAAAACCTTTAGAACCTTACAACTAGAATATGGAATTTCCTCTGACCATTTTACATACATACATACATACAGATATCACACTTCTTACACCCAATTCAATCACCCAATGGGGTTGATTTACTAAAGCCAAATCCACTTTGCACTACAAGTGCACTTGGAAGTGCAGTCGCTTTAGATCTGAGGGGGGGGGAGATCTTAAATGAGGGGAAGCTCTGCTGATTTTTTTTTTATATTTTTTATTGACAAATGTTTCAACATACAATCCACAGTAATATATCATACAAGGTATTCGTTTATAGGTAGTACATTCAGGCCCGGATTTCCCACAAGGCCACTGAGGCCAGGCCTTGGGGCGGCAGGGCTCCAAGGGACAGCAGTGGCATGGAGTCCCCCGATGCCCAGAACATACAGTTAAGGGCAGTAAGTTATGGGGGAATCCGCTTGCTCGTTAACAAGTGATTGCGGTGATGTCGCCAAAATCACTTGTAAAATATGTGCTCCCGTCCATCCTCCCCTCTCCCCCCCCACCCACATACCTCTCTCTGCTGGCTCTGTCTTCGGGACTCTGTGCTCCCCCCGGCCACCAAGTCTGTTACCTGTCCCTGCTGCCGATGTACACAGTGAGAGGGGAGAGCTGTGCTCTTCCCATCTCAGCTGTGACAGGAGTTCTAGCACAGTGCTAGGACTCCTGTTTTGGAGGTGACAGTGTCAATAAAGAGAACATGTCACCTCCAATTGCTATCACACAGGAAAAAGTAAAAAAATTGATAAAAAATAAATAAATAATAAGAAATAATAATTAAATTAATAAAATAAAAAAGTAAAGAATAAGAAAAATAATAAGAAAATGATACAAAAATTAAAAAAAGTAAGCGACAAGCTACAAATAAAAAAAAGTGATAAAAAAGTAAAAAAAAAAACATATTTGAACTAACCGTGCCGCACATTCTCTGTTGATTTGAGGGGGTGCATTGTGGAACCTGGCCTTGGGGCGGCAGGGAGAGCAAATCCGGCCCTGAGTACATTCATATAAATGCCTTAAACCATATCTTCAAAACATCTAAAACTGTAGTATACAACTTATGCATAAACAAGTAATTTCAACATATTAATGAATTACTATGTAAAAAATACTTAAAATAGAACACAAAGAAGCAATAACAAAAAGGATAAAGACTCTGGCTCATTATCAAAAGAAAAAGGGTATGGAAAGTGCAAGCACTTGTAGGGGACAATTCTTTCATTTAATCTGCCTAGTGCGAATCCAAGGATCCCATTGCTTATAAAAACAGGGTAAATTTCCCTCTACATTAGCCATAATTTGTTCATATTTAAAGCCTTCATCAAGTTTTTTTAATGACTTCACTGATATTCGGTGAATTGACAGATTTCCACTTACTCGTGATTGTCAGTCTGGCTGCCATCAGAATTTGTATTACCATTGGTCTAAGGGATGGAGGAAACTGCTCCACATGGATACTTAGTATGGCCAATTCCACATTCCCTGACTTTATGAAGCCAGTAGTTTTAGATATCAATCGGAATACAGCTCTCCAAAAGCTCCTAAGATTAGCACAGTCCCATATCATATGTAGTAGTGTGCCCACTTTGCCACATCCGTGCCAGCATTCATTGGAGCTGTTTTGAAAAAACTTTGCAGTAATATTGGGAGTGTAGTATCATCTAAGGAGTAGTTTTTGAGTTGCTTCCGACTTGTTGTGGATCTTGTGTAGCAGTGATTAAATGTAATCGCCTTTTCTCTTTCGTTCATGGACGGACACAGCCTTAATCTTGACAAAGTGGGTATTGGCCTTCATTCAGAAGTGACTAGGCAAAAACGTATAGAAAGTGTTAAACACATCACACACCATACAGTACCGCCCAGGGGGCGGTCCCTCTGGGTATAACCCCTCTCTCTTCATCTCTCAGCCTAGCTAAGGAAAATACATGGCTCCCTACAGTCCCATAGGCCTGAAGATCTATTCCAAATTGAATTTTTTATTATTACTATTTTTTTTGGATTGTTCCTGTGATCTACGATCAACTCCGACTGGGTGACAGGCTGGATCCCAGATCCTTGTAGTCTCCGAAGTTTCGGCCATCGAGTGTGTGCCGACCGTAGCTATGCGCTGGGTCATCCACGACATGCCCGTCGCTCTACAGGTGGCCGGTGAGCTACACGCTCCAGGGCTAGCATATGACCAGTCTATAGGGGCCAGGGGTTCACCTGGGGGGGCTCCACCTGTGAGGGAACTGTGCTGTACGTCCGCTACAAATGCTATAAGCTGCCATGAAAAGTTTGCTTACCTGTGTGTTCCCCTCCATGCTGTCGGTGGCCATTTTGCCTGTGCTCCATACTGTGTTTGACCTCTATCTGTTAATCGGTGGCCATTTTGTTTTTTCTGTCCCTTAAAAATATGGCGGTTCGTTACCCTCTTGTGGAGAGTTTCCTGAAAAAATGGACCTCTCCTCCGACAGTGGACCCTCCTGTGTCCAGACTAAACAAGGTAACCACGAGGAAGTGGCTCCTGCTTTCAAGGACCCTGCGGGCAAGAAGGCTGAGGCGGTCTCCCGCAACCTATACGTGGTGGTGGGCTCGGCTGTGCGGCCAATGATAGTTGGGGCCCTGGTGTCTCAGACACTCACTGAATGGGCAAATATGCTGCACAATGGGTTAAAAGCACGTCGGGCTACCTCTAGCGCTAGCCGACCAGTTGGTACAGGGCCTAAAATTTGTCTGCGAATCAGCCTTGGACACTATTTCTCTGCTGGCCAGAGCCTCTAGCTATGCCTTGGTGTTACGCCGTCTGCTCTGGCTAAAGTGTTAGGCCCCATACACACGAGAGGATTTATCCGCAGATACGGTCCAGCGGACCGTATCCGCGGATAAATCCTCTCGAGGATTTCAGAAGATTTCTATGCGATGGCGTGTACACACCATCGCATTGAAATCCGCGCTGAAATCCTCTGCCGATGACGTGTCGCGCCGTCGCCGCTATTATGACGCGGCGACGGGCGCGACGCTGTCATATAAGGAATTCCACGCATGCGTCAAATCATTACGACGCGTGCGGGGAATCCCTATGGACGGATGGATCCGGTAAGTCTGTACAGACGAGCGGATCCATCCGTTGGAATGGATTCCAGCAGATGGATTTGTTGAGCATGTCAGCAAATATCCATCTGCTGGAAATCCATCCCAGGGGAGATTTATCTGCGGATAAATATCCGACGGAGTGTACACACCATAGGATCTATCCACAGAAACCCATTTGATGGGATTTATCTGCGGATAGATTCTATGGTGTGTATGGGGCCTCAGGGCCAGATTCACAGTCAGCGGCGTAATTTTGTGCGGGTGTAACGTATCCGCTTTACGTTACGCCTCCGCAACTTAGACGGGCAAGTGCTGTATTCTCAAAGCACTTGCTCCGTAATTTGCGGCGGTGTAGAGTAAATCGGCCGGCGTAAGCCCGTCTAATTCAAATTTGGATCAGGGGGGCGTGTTTTATGTAAATCTACTGTGACCCGACGTGATTGACGTTTTTGCCGAACGGCGCATGCGCCGTCCGTGGAATTTCCCAGTGTGCATTGCTCCAAAGTACGCCGCAAGGACGTCATTGGTTTCGACGTGAACGTAAATGATGTCCAGCCCCATTCACGGACGACTTACGCAAACGACATAACTTTTTCAAATTTCGACGTGGCAATAACGGCCATACTTAACATTGGTACGCCGCACTTACGCCACCATATAGCAGGGGCAACTATACGCCGGGAAAAGCCTAACGTAAACGGCGTAACTTTACTGCGTCGGCCGGGCGTACATTCGGAAATTTGCGTATCTAGCTAATTTACATACTCGACGCGGAATTCGCCGGAAGCGCCACCTAGCGGCCAGCGGAAATATGCATTTATGATCCGACGGTGTAACACAGTTACGCCAGTTGGATCTACGGGAAATCTATGCGTAACTGATTCTAAGAATCAGGCGCATAGATACGACCGCGCAACGCAGAGATACGACAGCGTATCTCTTCTGAGAATCTGGGCCTTAGTCTGCGCACCAATCTTCCAAGAAGGCCCAAATGGATTTACCCTTTAAGGCGGACAGACTTTTTGGAGCATCCCTGGATGACATTATTAAAGATGCCACAAGGGGTAAGAGTACGCTGCTCCCACAATCCAAAAAGGGTAAAGGCCCTCCTCCACCGCACACAAGCGTTTATTTTGTCTGCCCAGCGCGGCCAGTAAACGATCCTAGGCCAATAAAGCGCCTGCTGAGGGACAGAAGCGTCCCTGGTTTCGCAAGCCTGTGAACAAATCCACGTCCGCATGAAGGTTTGCAAATTCGCGACCCGGTGGACATCGCAGATCTCCGACCAGTGGGTTTGTGAAGTAGTTTCCTCAGGGTACAAGATAGTTTCTCTCTTGCCCACCAAACAGATATTTTTTCCCTCCAGCTTCAGCCGACCCGTCAGTCAGCCCTGTTTGGGGCAGTTCAGGATCTGCTGGTACGCGGGGTAATCATTTCTGTCCCAGTACAGGAACGATTTCAGGGGTTTTACTCAAATCTGTTCGTAGTACCAAAGAAGAATGGCGTTCGCCCAATCCTGGATCTTGGGGGTCTCTCAATTGCTTTGTGAAGGTACAAGGATTCCGGATGGAGTCGGTTCACTCTGTTGTCGCGGCCCTCCACCCGGGGGATTTACTGGCATCCGTGGATGTCTGCATGTTCCCATATGCACCAGGCATCAGATGTCTGTGCTTTATGGTCAGGGAAGACCACTACCAATTTGTGGCTCTCTCCTTTGGCCTGGCATCGGCACTGAGAGTGTTCACCAAGGTGCTCGCCCTGATTATGGCCCTACTCAGACAGCGTGGCATCGATATCGTGGGTTACTTGGAAGATCTTCTGAGGGCCACTTCAAGCTCAGAATTAGAGGTGAGCATGTCTATAACCTTATATAAAAGTGGAAAAAACTCTGCGCTTAACCAAGTGAAACAGTGTAGAAATTGTGATAAATAGATTGATGAAAACTATGGTGCTGCTGCTAGTGAAAAGCCTAAATACTTAAAGCCCAAAAATCATGTGAAAAAATAGAAACAAGCGTGCAACCACTAAAATAATTATTGATTAATATAAATAAAACCTATTTAACCACTTGCTTACTGTGCACATATACCCCCTTCCTGCCCAGGTGAAATTTCAGCTTCCGGCACTGCGTCGCTTTAACTGACAATTGCGCGGTCGTGCGACGTGGCTCCCAAACAAAATTTACATCCCTTTTTTCCACAAATAAAGCTTTCTTTTGGTGGTATTTGATCGCCTGTGCGGTTTTTATGTTTTGTGCTTTAAACAAAAAAAGAGTGTAAATGTTAAAAAAAAAAAAAACACAATTTTTTACTTTTTGCTATAATAAATATCCCATTTAAAAAAAAAAAAAAAATCTCAGTTTCGGCCGATACGTCGTCTTCTACATATTTTTGGTAAAAAAAAAATCGCAATAAGCGTATAGTGACTGGTTTGCGCAAAAGTTATAGCGCCTACAAAATAGGGGACATAATTATGATTTTTTTTTTATTATTTTTTTACTAGGAATGGCGGCGATCTGCAATTTTTATTGGGACTGCGACATTATAACGGACACTTTTGACACATTTTTGGGACCATTCACATTTATACAGTGAACAGTGCTATAAATATGCACTGATTACTGTATAAATGTGACTGGCAATTACACACAGAGATCCACGGTCCTGCTGAGTTACTGGGCAATCGCGGGTGCCTGGCGGCCACCGGGCACGCGCATCGTGTTCCCAGTAACGCGGCGGGTGCGCGTGCCGCCCCCCTATCGGCTTTAAAAGACGAGGACGTCATATGACGTCCTGTCAGAACAATTGAGCTACTGTGCCGCCGTCAATTGACGGCGGCCAGTAGTAGAGTGGTTAAGGGAAATTATTACTATGTGAAATTTACCAACTTAGTGAAAAAATATATCCACCAAAAAAATATATATATGTGAATAAATGGTGCAAAAAAAGGTTCATATATACAAAATAGTCGATAGAACTATAAACTGTGCTGTGTAAAAACAAAAAAGTCCAAAACAAATATATATGTGCGTGATGATCACAATATGGTACCAGTGTTATCTGAAATATTCCAGTATTTAGATGAAATATTCAGAAGAAGCCTTGGTCTGTTTGCAGCCAAAAAATGTAACAATAATGCCGCTTACCAGATAGATGAGACCTCAAATGATAGAGATCTGAAGAGCGTGTGCGTTAACCTGCCGGTAACGATAATCTCCACCTGTTCCTTGATCAAAGGAGGGTGTTCTCATCTAACTGCAGTGAACGCTGTTCCACTTCAGTTGTTTGATATACTGGGTCAGGAAAGGAAATCCCAGGCAGGAATCGTTCAACCTTCTAAGAATGTTGACTCAGCAGGAAAAAAATTAATGAAGGCTTCATAGTTTAGTAAGTTCCAAAACAAGGAGGTTTATTTAATAAAAACACAGCTAGCTTAAAAATGTAAAAAGGCAAGTGTCCACAACAAGCAAAAAGTGTTCACAAAGGAAAAAATCTGCTGTAAAAAAATGTTCTCTAGCTATCAGCCAGGGAACAAACCCAATGGCTGAATGAATAAATTGAATGAACGTGATGACTTTAGGGGTTACTCCACCCGACGCGTTTCCCCAAAAATGGCATCGACTGGGAACAGAGGCTATCTCCCTACGTCAGCACACCACGCTTATATACTTAAGAGGCAGCCGGGACATCGGAAGTAACATTATGAGATCTCATCTCGGTAGTCACCGGATAACATAAGTACTATCGGATTAATAAAAAAAAACACCAGACATATCTTGCATATCGTCAACAAAATAAACAAATACATAAAATATATTACATAAAATGACTGTACATAATTAAAAACAATTATCCAATAAAGAAATAGATTATACACATTCTAACGACCCATACGTTCAAAATTAATCAATATGAGTCCTAAAATTCACTACTAGTATATGTGTGTGTGTGTGTATATATATATATATATATATATATATATATATATATACAAAAACTAAAACTACATATAAAGTACCTGAAGGAATAAACTATTTATTATCAATAAAACAATTAATATCCCATTCTACGTTAAGGCCCAGTAGATTGTAACAGTGGAGGTCATATATCCATCTGGCTTCGCAACGGGAAATATGTCTATTGAGATTATCACCTGTGCAATGTGGAGTATATTTTTCTATGGCCAGCACTTTCAGTAAAGAGGTATCCCTGTTATGATGCGTACGGAAATGTTTTGACACACTATGTCCGACAAAACCTCTTTTTATATTACTTAAATGTTCCCCTATTCTTACATATTGTAACCCGCAAGGGCAAATTAGAAGATGGATGACTCCTACAGTACCACAGGTAATACAGTCTTTAATGTGATATGACTTAGAAGTAACCTGGGAACTAAAAAAAGAGGTTCTAATGGTCTGAGAGGTTTTACAGACCTTACATTTCTTACATGGAAAGAAACCATAAAAGCGGAGGTTCACCCTAATAACAATTATATCAGACCAACTTCCTTATACTTGTAACAAGTACAGTCCGCAATTATTATTTTTTTTAGGCTGTGCGTACCTTGTAATCTATGTTTGCAACCTGGCTTCCGGGTAGTTCTCCCCGCGGGAGTAGGCGTTTCTCTGCCGAGGAGGAATGTCATCTGGGAGGTCGCCCAGATGATTGACGTCCGTTCCCCCCGGCGGATAAGGCCCGGCCTCCCGTATTGCATAAGTGCGCACGAGTCACGGCATTTCCGAAAGAAGCCGAACATACAGAGCTGTGAGTGGGCTCTATACGGCGCATAGAGCCGACTCACAGCTCAGCACGTTCGGCTTCTTTCGGAAATGGCATGACTCATGCGCGCCTACGCAATACGGGGGGCCGGGCCTTATCCGCCGGGGGGAACGGACGGATGGACGTCAATCATCTGGGCGATATAATTGTTATTAGGGTGAACCTCCGCTTTAAGGTTCCCAAACATACTAATCCTAGGAGGTACTGTATTTATTGGCGTATAACACTCACTTTTTTATCCTGAAAATAGAGGGTAAACTGTGCCTGCGTGTTATACGCAGGGGGCTGTGGAATGTTTTTTCCCTGAAACTTCCCTCTTAAACTTAGGGTGCATGTTAAACGCCGATAAATACGGTATATCTATTGCACTAGGTGACAATTTATCTTTTAGGCCAATTTTAGGACAATTTATCTTTTAGGCCTCGTACAGACGAGAGGATTTCCGCTGGAAACGGTCCGACGGACCGTTTCCAGCGGATAAATCCTCTGGCGGATTTTGATCTGATGTACACACCATCAGATCAAAATCCCCGTGGAATACATCCGCGGTGACGTGGCCGCGCCGTCGCCGCGACGATGATGCGGCGACGTGCGTGACCCTGGAAGGTAAATACTTCCACGCATGCGTCTAATCAATACGACGCATCCAGTGAGTCTGTACAGACGACCGGATAAGTCCGGCGGACAGGATTCCAGCGGATAGATTTCTTAGCATGCTAAGAAATTTTTATCTGCTGAAAATCCGTCGGCTGGATTTTTATCCGCTGGAAAACGTCCGCTAGGCCGTACACACGACCGGATCTATCTGCTGGAACTGATCCAAGGATAAAACAGGTTCTGCATAGATCTCCCTAAGATCCGATAGGTGTAAGTGACTTACACCGTCGGATCTTAGGCTGCAATCTCATGCTGGGCGCTAGGTGGTGCTTCCGTTTGTATACGCGAGGAATATGCAAATGAGGAGTTATGCCGATTCAGAAACGAACGACCGTCCCGCCGCATTTTTTTGTACGTCGTTTGCGTTCGGCTTTTTCCGCCGTATAGTTACCCCTGCTATATGCCACGTATACTATGTTAAGTATGGCCGTCGTTCCCGGGTCGAATTTTTTATTTTTTACGTTGTTTGCGTAAGTCATTCGCGAATACGGATGGACGTAATTTACGTTCACGTCGAAACCAATGACGTAATTTGGAGAAATGCACGCTGGGAAATTTAGCGGATGGCGCATGCGCAGTTCGTTCGGCACGGGGACGCGCCTGATTTAAATTTTACACGCCCCCTAGCCGCGGAATTTGAATTCCGCCGGGGGATTTACGATACGCCGCCGCAACTTTACAGGCAAGTGCTTTCTGAATTAAGCACTTGCCTAAAAAACTTGCGGCGGCGTAACGTAAATCAGATAGGTCAGCGGATCTTTAGATCCGTGTAACCTATCTGAATCTGGCCCCTAGTGTTGTAGAAAGAAATGTTTGGACAGCCACACTCTGGAAAAACCTTTTCGGTTGCCTTTTATTGGTAAAAGTATTCAAACACCACACATCACAGCAAAGACAGGGGCATACAGCTGACGTTTCGCACTATCAATCAGTGCTTACTCATAGCTTAGTGTATCTGGGGTTGATTCTGGACTCCTCAGAGGCAAACGTTTTTCTCCCTGTGGAAAGGTTGCAGACTCTTTAGGCTGCGGTGCGGCAGTTGACATCCCAAAGATGGTCGTTACTCCGCTTTTGCATGCGAGTCCTGTGTCTCATGGTAGCCTCCTTCAAGGCAGTACCGTATGTTCAATTTCACACTCGAGTGTTGTAGATGGAAAGTACCCATCGTCCCTGGATTGTCAAATTCGGGTGAGCCACCTAGTTAGGACCTCCATGGTTTGGTGGCTGACATCACCGGCACTTCTGTCCGGGTAGTCGTTCCTTCCTTTTCACTGGATGGTGGTCACGACAGACGCCAGCCTTACCGGTTGGGGGGGGAGTCTGGGGGGTCCAGTCGACCCAGGGTCACTGGACTCCGGAGGAATCCCACTTGCCGATCAATGTCCTGGAACTCTGGGCAATCAGGCTATGCCTCTCCACATGGTCTCAGAGGCTACAGGGGCGTCCAGTCGGACAGCGCCACGGCAGTGGCGTATGTCAACCATCAAGGAGGAACAAGAAGCTCGGCTGCAGCATCGGAGGTCGCCCACATCCTAAGGTGGGCAGAAAGGAGCGTACCGGCCCTGTCGGCCGTATATATTCTGGGCGTGGAAAACTGGCAGGCGGACTACCTGAGTGGTCAGAGGCTGGGCCAAGGAGAATGGTCTCTGCACCCGGATGTGTTTCAGCTAGTTTGCCAAAGATGGGGCACGCCAGACGTAGATCTCCTGGCGTCTCGACTCAATCAGAAGGTATTGTGGTTTGTGGCCAGGTTAAGGGAACCATGGACAGGCGCAACAGATGCGTTGGCATCGTGGAGTCAGTACTGGCTAATCCATGCCTTCCCTCCTCTAAGGCTCCTTCCTCATCTTTTTTGCAGAGTGGAGGCAGAGGGGATCCCAATGATCCTAATAGCTCCGGACTGGCCTCAGTGTCCTTGATACGCCGATCTAGTGCGTCTAGTAGCAGACGTCCAGTGGCATCTGCCACTGAGAGAGAACCTGCTATCGCAAGGTCCCATATTTCATCCTGCTTTACAGTCGCTGGCTTTAACGGCATGGCTATTGAAAGCCAGGTGCTAGGAGACCGGGGCCTGTCGGATTCAGTGATTTCTACCATGAGGAGGGCCTACATATCCATTTGTGAGGAGATGAGGTGGAATCTGCATACTTATTTTGTTCCAGAGTCCTGCTGTTCTTACAGCGGGGGGGGTGGACCAAAAGCTTGCCTCAAGTACAATTAAGGGGCAGATTTTTGCCCTGTCTGTCTTTTTTCAACGACCTCTGGCGGCTCACTCTAGTGAGTATGTTTGTACAGGGGGTTTGGCATGTGGCCCCTCCGGTCCGTCCTTCAGTGCTTCAGAAGCCACCATTTGAGAACATTAGGAAAATTCCCTTGTTGACACTTTCTCAGAAAGTGGTCTTTTTGGTGGCTGTTACGTCAGTTAGATGGGTCTCTGAGCTGGCAGCCTTGTCATGCAAGGCTCCTATCTGATTTTCCACAAGGATAAGGTGGTGCTGAGTCTGCAGCCTTCTTTTCTTTCGAAGGTCGTTTCGGCCTTCCATCTCAATGGGGACATTGTACTTCCCTCCTTGTGTCCTCATCCGTCGCATCCTAAGGAGGTGGCGTTGCATTCCTTGGATGTTGTCCAAGCTCTGAGAGTATACTTGTCTGCTACTGCTTTGTTCCGGAGGTCAGACTCACTATTTGTTTCAGTGGCTAATCCTAAGAAGGGCCTGGCGGTCTCGTCGGCCACCATCTCTAGGTGGATCCAACAGATCGTGATTCAGGCTTACGCCATAAAGGGTCAGGCGCCTCCTTTTCCTGTCACGGTGCATTTGACCAGGGCAATAGGTGCCTCTTGGGCTTTCCAACATCAAGCGTCGGTTTCCCAGGTGTGTAAGGCGGCGACCTGGTCGTCCATTCACACGTTCACTAAATTCTACAAGGTTGATGTGAGTGCATTTTCGGATGCTTCTTTTGGCCGCAAAGTTTTGCAGTAGGTTGTTTAGAGTTGCAACTCTTCAGTTGAGGAGCTCTGTTTAGTTTTGGGGTGAAGTTTATTTTTATACTGTTCCCACCCCTCGTTTTTGACACTGCTTTGGGACGTCCCACGTTGTCAAGATTAAGGCTGTTTCCGACCATGAACAAAAGAGAAAATAGGATTTTTGTACTCGCCATAAAATGCTTTTCTCTGAGTTCATGGACGGACACAGCACCCACCCCTCCTTTTTATGTTTGTACTGCTTTTTGACAAACTGATATGCGAGATGCAGAGAGAGGTGTTATACCCAGAGGGACCGCCCCCTGGGCGGTACTGTATGGTGTGTGATGTGTTTAACACTTTCCATAAGTTTCTGCCTGGTCACTCCTGAATGAAAGCTAATACCCACTTTGTCAAGATTAAGGCTGTGTCCGTCCATGAACTCAGAGAAAAGGATTTTACGGTGAGTACAAAAATCCTATTTTTCCATTTCTCCTCTGAAATGGATGTAGAGAGATCTGATTCCCATTTTTGAAGTACTAGTATTTTAGTGAAAGATTTTTTCTGTTGTAGCAGATTATAAAATAGGGAAATCCCTTTTCGTGGTTTTAGTTGTGTCTTTCCAATAGGACCAAGCTTCATGTGGGATTTTAGTAGGTACCAGAGGGTGTGCTCGTAGAAAAGTTGAAATTCTCATGTACATGTAGTGATCTGATATAGGAAGTGAATGTTTTTGGACTAGTGTGTTGAAGGGGATGATCTTTCCATGGTTTAAAAAGTCTGTGACTGATGTAATTCCTTTTTTTTCCCCCAAGTTATGGTCTTAAGGTCTGTGATGTGGATTTGAATCGACGGAGGGGGTAGAGATCTTGGTAAGATCTGTGGTGTGTTCTACAGAGAGACAGATTTTTTTTCCATGTGTCCATTACTAGTTGTATAGTGGGATGAGTGGATTTAAATTGAGTATTTGAGAATGAGTTAGCTAGTAGAGTAGATCTAAGGCCTCGTACACACGATAGGATAGCCAGAGGACAACGGTCTGAAGGACCGTTTTCATCGGTCAAACCCGATCGTGTGTGGGCCCCATAGGTTGGTTAACCTTTGGTTAAAAAAATAGGAACTTGCTTTAAAATTTAACTGATGGACGCCTAACCGATAGGTCAAAACTGATCGTTAGTATGCAAAAGCATTGGTTAAAAACCCGCGCATGCTCAGAATCAAGTCGACGCATGCTTGGAAGCATTGAACTTCATTTTTTTCAGCACGTCGTTGTGTTTTCCGTCACCGCATTCTGACATGATTGGTTATTTAACCTATGGTGTGTAGGCGTGACGGACCATCAGTCAGCTTCATCGGTTAACCTAAGACAACAGTCCTTCAGACCATTGTCCTCTGGCTATCCTATCGTGTGTACGAGGCCTTAGAGTTTGGCCTTAACCAGTTATTCTCTATAGTTGCCCAGTGTTTTGATGAGTGGAATTGGAACCAGAGATTCATTTGATCTAGTATGCTAGCTGTAAAATAATCTCGTGGTATAGGAAGCCCCATCCCTCCAACTATTCTATGTTTTGACAAAGAAGACTGGGAGCATCTCTGCTTTTTACCTGCCCGCACAAATTTGTGCAGCTGAGATTGTGCCGCTTTAAAGAATGTTGCTGGTATAAAGATTGGGATAGCTCTGAAGTAAAGGTTTCTCTATAAAATTAGCATTTTGTATGCTGCCAGTCTTTCCATCCAAGACAAATAAAAGGTTCTCAACCTATTTAATTCCGGCTGAATAGAAGAGATGGGGGTTGTCAGTTGAATACTCAAATATTGAATGGGTTTGTCAGCCCATGGATACGGATATCGTGAAGAGAGGGTCTGTTGAAGATCCTTGTCTATATTTATAGTGAGTAGATTCGATTTTGTTGCATTTACTTTATAGTATGAAATTTGGTTGAAGTAGTTTAGTGTGTTATGTATAGCTGGAAGGGAAGTATTTGGTTCCGAGAGAGAAAAGATCACATCATCTGCAAATAAAGAAATGGAGCGTGCTTTTCTTGAGACTAAAATAGCTGATACGTCCGGATGTGATCTAATTTTTTTCTGCCAAGGGCTCCATTAAAAGGGCGAAAATCAAGGGTGACAATGGGCAACTTTGCCTTGTCTCATGGTGATGTTGAAACTGTCAGAAAACATGCCTTCTGTGTAAACCATTGCGGAGGGATTAGTATATAATGCTAGGATGGCTGAACTAATTGTACCTGATATTCCTAATTTGCCTAATACATGACTTAAATATCCCCAATGGATTCTATCAAAGGCCTTCTCCGCGTCTAATGACAGAAGCAGAGAAGGGACCCCCGGTGACTCTGCAGCGTGAAGTAGATTAATAATTCTGTGTGTTGCGTCTGGTGCCTGTCGACCCGGGACAAAACCAACCTGGTCCTGTTTTACCAGGGCGGGCAGGAACCGGGCCAATCTGTTTGCTATGATTTTGGCATATACCTTCAAGTCAACATTTAATAATGATGTTGGCCTAAAATTTTGCGGAGTGTCGGGCGTTTTACCAGGTTTAGGTAATGTTACAATCATGACCGATAGCATTTCTGGAGGGAAGGATGCTTTGGAGGCAGCAGTTTCATATACTCTTAGTAGATGTTGGCTTAGTATGGAATGAAATGTGCGGTAGTATTCAGACGAGAATCCGTCTAGGCCCGGAGATTTGTTTTTGGGGAGAGACATAATTGTTTTTTTGAAGTTCACCTATAGAAATTGGTTTGTTTAGAGTTTTAAGTTGGTCAGGATCTAGCATGGGCATGGAGATAGAATCCAGGAATTCCTGGATCATCTCTGGGGAAGGCTGCAGAGTAGAGTTGTCATCTTTTTTGTTATAGAGATTATTGTAATAATCTCTAAATGCATTAGCAATTTTTGTTTCTCCCCCTCACCCCCAATTCCCCCCCCCCTCACCCCTTAAATCTCTCCCCATCTCCTCACTATCTCTTTGATTCTTCCTGTTAGAGATATAGATTATAGGAACTATAGGTTTGGGCATATTGCATATAGGATGAGCAGATTACCCAGTAAAACATTTTTTTACCAATGCTATTAGAACATTTTAATAAGGGAGTATATTGAGACCATTTATGTTGTGTATGTATGTGCGTTTTATGTATTTTTGGATTTACTGTAATATTGGAAACGTTTAATAAAAAAAAAAAAAAAAATTGCCGAAAAGCAATTTTTTGGGTATTAAAGAGTTTGGTACACATGGTTGGATGGAAAATAAATGGTATTTTTTGTTTGATTGTTTTCTATTTTACTTGATTGGCTAATTATTTTCCCGCTTTATTACCTTGACTATAAAAGTGTGCTTTCCATTTCCTTGCAGTGTGATTGTGTTGGGAAATAAGTAACAATCTAAGCTCACATCTGGTTTTATCAAGTTGGGAGCCGATTGTAGGGTCAGGTGACTTTTTGTTTACCGATTCCAGTTTGTCTATTTGAGTAAGTAACTCATTAAGCTGCTGGTTCCGTTGTTTCTTAGTAACACTGCTTATTTTCATGAGAATTCCCCTCATGTACGCTTTATTACAGTTCCATAGCGTGAAGGGATCCGACACAGACGGAACATTAGTAAGGAAGAACTCACGGAGTTTGTTAGAAATTTTGCGGTTATGGTCTGGATGTTCAAAAATAAAAACATTGTTTTTCCATCTGTTCGCCTGTGTTTCAGTGCGGGATCCCTCCACTTCAATGTAGACTGGGGTGTGGTGTGACCACGTGATATTGTGTACAGTGGATGTGCTAACATTCTGCAAGAAGAACTTGTCGACCAAAAAGAGATCAATTCTTGAGTAAGTGCGATGCACACTCCAGAAGTACGAAGAATGCTGCTCAGTCGAGTGTTGGCAACGCCACACATCGTGTAGGTTTTCTGAGGCCATGAAGCGCGAAAGGGTGGCTCTTTAACAAAGTCTTCAAGTCCCAGTAGAGACATCTAAGGATTTGTTGGGTATGGCATTAAAATCGCCACATAATATGGTATAACCCTTTCGCACTGCATGAACCGTTTCCAAACCTTATTCAGAAAAGACAGTTGTTTCTTATTAGGTAAGTAGGAATTTACTATAGTATAGACGGTATTATTTACCTCACACACGAGTATAATATATCTACCCAAGTCGTCTGTCTCTGTATGGATATGCTTAAAAGATAGTGTCTTTGATGAGAATAGCTACCTCTCTATTTTTCTTTGGGGCATTAGAACAGAACATCGTTGGGAAGCGCTGATGAAAAAAATTGAAATCTCATGATACCTTCTGTTAAGGATAAGAGTCACTGGAGACTTTTGATCTTCAGGTCTTGTAGTGACTAGTCAGAGGAATCTTCAAATACGCTGCACTAACAGTAAGCCAGAGTACAGAGTGCTGTATTTGTAAGTTCAGAGTTAGTATACACCAGAGATTAAAACAAAACTTATAATCTCAGATGTGAACGAAAAGTAAAAAGATGAAAAAAATATGACGATTCAACCGAATCTGTAGGGATATTATCCCGTAACTCTCAAAGGGACGAAAAGAGAACGAAATAAAGTTCCACGAATCTACCGGAGCTAAAGATATATGTAGTAGGGGTATGGTGAAGCCTGATCTTTCAGTCTTTTATGCCATGTGGCCAGGCAGGTGAATTGAGGCCCGAGGTGAAGAGGATGTTGGAGGGTTCTCATCTTTGTCCAGGATATTCCATTCTTTCAGAAGCTGTATACCTTCTACCAAGTTAATAGAAAATGCTTTCCCTTCTTTTGTGATCAGTACCAGGCAAGTTTCGCCGGGTACGCCCATCTGTGGGTGATTTGATGGTTTCTCAGAGGTTTAGTAATAGTGGCCATGTTCCTCCTCCTTTGCATTGTGTAAGCTGATAGATCTGGATAGAAGAAAAGGTCTTGAGTGCATGGTGGTGCACTTTCAGGATTTCTCTGGGTTTCAGCAGTTTATGGATCCTATCTATAGATAGGTCTGTTACAAAAGCTTCTGGAAGAATTTATTGGAGGATTTTCTGGAAATAGGCATTCAATTCTGGTGTT
This sequence comes from Rana temporaria, assembly GCF_905171775.1. Taxonomy (NCBI): domain Eukaryota; kingdom Metazoa; phylum Chordata; class Amphibia; order Anura; family Ranidae; genus Rana; species Rana temporaria. The sequence goes on along the minus strand of NC_053498.1, from coordinate 38,541,350 downwards.
TTGACCGACTCCGGTATCCCACGGATTTTAATATTATTTCTTCTTGAACGATCTTCGAGATCGGCCATTTTAGCTTTCAGCATTTGTAGTTCATCCTCTCTCCTCATTATGGGCATCAATTACTTCATTAATAGTGCCAGCGAATTCACCCATCTTGCATTCTATGTGGTTAACTCTGTTATCAACAGCTTTTATTTCTGCCTTGAAGTGATTTGTGAGGGTTAATCTGTCAGTATGTATGGTACTGCGGAGAGACACCAGCATATATTTCAAAGTTGTATCCTGGAGTTCCCCGGTGTCATTAAGGGATGTATCTATCTCCTCCTCCTCCATATCATTTCCTTGTATGTGCTGCTGTTTTGCCTTCACAGGGCTAGATAATGAGGACGACTGTGACTTGTTGTTCTGCCATTTGTGTGCCTGTTGTGGTTGGTAAGAATAACGTTGTGCTGTATTATTGCGACCAAAAAGCCTGCCACGCTCTCTTCATGTGCTTATCGGCGCCATCTTGGGACTGTGTGCTGCTGGGCTGCGGATAAAAGTCTGTCATCTTGCTTAGTCTCCAAACGTCCTTCCACTTTCTGGACATGTTCCCATGGTGTGCCCGACCTAGTAGGAGGAAAAATCGCCGTGATCCGAGACTCAGGTGCTGTGATATATGTTTGGGTGTGTCCGTGGAAGACGGAGCCCTCCTACACTGCGGCCATACTCCTCGTCTGCCGGCCACGCCCCCACGAAGCTCTGCTGATTTTATCAACCTTTCATGTTCAAGCAAAAATGCTGTTTTTAATTTTCCTTGCATGTCCTCGAATCTACAGCGACTGCACTTCCAAGTGCACTTGTAGTGCAAAGTAGATTTGCCTTTAGTAAATAAACACCATGGTCTCATTGCCCTGGAAAATTGCTCAATTCCTTACAACACTCTAAACTTAAGGGCATCTCTTTAATGACAAGGATAGATTTATCAAAACATCACCTATCACAGCCTGGCAACGGGAATTGTGATCAGTATACTCGCCTGAGCAGTGGCAAGCTGCACTCGGCTCCACCTACTCAGCCTCTAAAAGTATAAATATGTGGCAACTAACTTGAAAAATACTATTACAATGGTATCTGACTCCCTATAAGATATCTAAATTATGACCACTACTATCACCCTTATTTGGAGGAAATGTGGATGTGTAGATACCCTTTACCACAGGGCTCAAAATTTCAAGCCCTGAGCTTCTAGCCAGGCCTTAAGTGTTACTCACCACCAGTTGCCTCACCTAACCCATACACTGCCCCGCCCCTAATTCTGCCCCTAAAAACATTTACAACTTTAACAAAATGGGACAGGGCACTGAGGCAGACCAGAGGGACAGGGCACTGGGGCAAACCAGAGGGACATGGCACTGGGGCAAACCAGAGGGACATGGCACTGGGGCAAACCAGAGGGACATGGCACTGGGGAAAACCAGAGGGACATGGCACTGGGGCAAACCAGAGGGACATGGCACTGGGGCAAACCCGAGGGACATGGACTGTGACGAGATCCTTCCTCGCCCAGGTCCTGCTCTCCCGACACTCCTCTGCTACCAGTGAGTCAGCTTGCAGATTGCAACGTCTGATGGTCCAGTCATCCAAGGTTCCGGGATCCGAATTACAGCTATGTGCCATTCGGACCCATTAAGAACAAACACCAGGCAGGCTGTATGTAAGTTCCAACAGGACCTTTATTTCAAGTACACAGCACACTTTTATACAGAATTTTGGAACATCCCACTCCCAACAACCGCTTTCCTATTGGTCAATTGTAAAGTATATCAAGTCTTCACTCAGGTCCCCCTTGACCATGCAAATGAGGACTTGAAATTGTCAACAGGGATTGGTCCAATAGCTTGGATAGAAAGACTTGTGTATTGAGACAGAAGCCCCAGGGGGTAATCAATGTACACAATAACCTGGTTCCAGCTAGACGGCCTGACTCCGACACCCGCTCTTAACCTGCAGAACACAATAAAAGGTATTTCGCAAGCTGGTTCCACTTAGCATTTCAAAAGCCTTGCATTGAATGTCCCTCTCCTGTGTAACATATGTCAAGTAGAAACACTTTAATATCTCAAGGTCCATGACATTACTTCCCCTGGGAACCAGTCCAACAGCCGCAGTGGGACCCAAACGGGTCAACTCGAGGATGTTGGAAAAGTAGTCTTAAAGTTCCAGGACTGTGCTGGGATGACCCATCTGCCTTCCTGTTTTGAGGTCCTGGCCCATAATCGGACGGCAAGAGGCTCACATTCAGTCCTCTCCAAAAGCCCCTGTCCCGGCTAGGTCTGTCACACATCTCCCCCTTTGGCAGGAGACTAACACTGGGAGAGACCCCAATTTCGGTACCCACCCAGTACCCCAGATACCTTGTCCCAAAGAGAGCATTACTCACCCAGCCAATCTCTGCCTCTCTCAGAGAACACGCCTGCCGCTGGGGAGAGGCCTGGACTGGCCCTTCTCCCTGGAGTCCTTTCAGCCGCTGGAGAGAAGACAGGGTGGCTGGGCTCAGTTCATCATGCCATTGGGAATCTGGGCCAACTGGCCACCATTCCTGGGGTATACCAGTGGAGACTGCAGTCCCATCCACTGATGCTAGGTAAAAATCCCCCGGTGCTTGCAAAGCAAAGCCGACATCCTCCTGTCTCAGTGCCGCACCATTTTCTGGGGTTGTGTCTGTGGAGATCGGAGTCCCATCCACTACCACAGGAACCCCCTCTTCTGTTAGTTGAGAGCAGAGGCCCGGGGCACTCTGCTCTGTTGCCAGCTCTTCCGCTGGGTTGCTGTGAGTGGGGACCACAGTCCCATCCACCGATATCCGCTCAAGCTGTAGTTGTGTGCAGCAGCCAGTAGCATCCTGCCCTGCTGCCAGTGATTCAGCTGGGAGTAACAGCTTTACTACCTCAGCTTGTTGCTGGGGAGGGGGGCCAACCGCCCCGGCTCCCTGGAACTCCACAGTTGGTCCCAGTGCTGGGCAGAGATGGCTAGCATTCTGCCCTGTTGCCAGCACTTCTGCTGGGGGTGCATAATCCATAACATCCTCTGAACAGTCCATACATTCTGTAATCTGTGGCTGGGGAGTGATTGCCATCTTCTCACCCTGAGCCTCCGGAACTGCCACGGGGTGGGGCAGAGGTCTTGATCCCTCTGTCCTGTGACCAGCGCTTCAGCTGGGGAAGTTCCTTGTAACTCCACAAATACTGCCCTTGGTGCTGGGCAGAGCACAGTGAAGTTTGGCCCTGATACCAGCTCATCTGCTGGAGGCTCCCCAGGTTGTTCTTCCTCAGCAGAAAAGTCTATCAAATCCCCTGTCTCTACAACTGGTGTCTGGGGATAGAGGTTCACCATCTCCTGTCCATGGAACCCAGAAGATGCTATGGGTACTGAGCAGAGGTTAGCAGAGCTCGGCCGTGCGGTCAGCACTTCAGCTTTGGGAATGGCAAGCTCCCGATTTTCCACTGCTGATTCATCAGCCAGGATTTCATCACTGTCAGCTGATATTTCCTCATAGTCCCAGGTAAAGGGAACCTCACCCTGCTGCTGAGCGGAGTCTAGCAGCTGTTTGTAGGTGATTTCCAGTTCCCATTCTTGAGCGGCCAGGAATTCCAAATCTTCCTGTAACCAGTGCACTTCCGGGACATTCAGTCTTCGCTCTCTGTGCTCCATTATTTCCTCCCAACGCCACTCCCGATCGCTCCCAAAGTTGGGATCCCTGGACATCCTCCAATACAACAATCCCAGGCCATCATAGTCAAAGCCTTCCGTGGGGCTGTCATCCGCTGACCACGGGCACTCTTGGACTACATACCACCGGAGGGCTCTGTAGCTCTCGTCCAACCGCATCTCTTCCCGGATCAGCCTGCTTAACTCTGCTGTCCACTCCTGCTTTGGTTGTTCCCCCAATAACAGCATCCGTACTTCATACTGTGACCAGTACCTTACATGGATGGAGGGGAGAGCTTTTCCCTGGTGTCGCTGCTCGCGGGCTAGCGCTTCTTTCCAGAGTTCGCAGCGGATCGAATCAGACCATCCAAGCAGGACCTCCTCTGATACTGGTCCTCTGCGCTGTATCTGCTTCTCTCGCAACCTCCTTCTGAATTCCTCTTCCATGGTTACTGATATCTGTACCTCTCCTCTTCTTTCATTTGGTGCTGCTTCTTTAGGCGTTGTCACCGATCGCCGTATTTCTGCAATTCTCAGCTCCTGTTGCCGCTCTCGTTCTCTCTGTTGTCGCTCTCGTTCTCTCTCATCCTGCCGCTGGAGGTCTCTAATGGTATTCTGTATGGCGGTCTCTGATGGGTTCGCACCATATAATGCCAACCGCTGTTGAACTCGCTGCTGGAACAAGTCTTCAACTGACCGGGGTCCTGCATCACCATCCCTCTGATCCATCTCGGCTAGCGCAATGATCAGGGTGGCCTTGTTCTTCCCACCGGTCCCTCCACGGCTCTCAAGCAAGTCTTTTAGCATGGTTCTCCTCCAGGCTGCATAGCTGGTCATTCATGGTGGTGGTTTGGAGTTGTCCCAGTAACTGGAGAGCAAATCCCACCGCTGCCAACCAATGTGACGAGATCCTTCCTCGCCCAGGTCCTGCTCTCCCGACACTCCTCTGCTACCAGTGAGTCAGCTTGCAGATTGCAACGTCTGATGGTCCAGTCATCCAAGGTTCCGGGATCCGAATTACAGCTATGTGCCATTCGGACCCATTAAGAACAAACACCAGGCAGGCTGTATGTAAGTTCCAACAGGACCTTTATTTCAAGTACACAGCACACTTTTATACAGAATTTTGGAACATCCCACTCCCAACAACCGCTTTCCTATTGGTCAATTGTAAAGTATATCCAGTCTTCACTCAGGTCCCCCTTGACCATGCAAATGAGGACTTGAAATTGTCAACAGGGATTGGTCCAATAGCTTGGATAGAAAGACTTGTGTATTGAGACAGAAGCCCCAGGGGGTAATCAATGTACACAATAACCTGGTTCCAGCTAGACGGCCTGACTCCGACACCCGCTCTTAACCTGCAGAACACAATAAAAGGTATTTCGCAAGCTGGTTCCACTTAGCATTTCAAAAGCCTTGCATTGAATGTCCCTCTCCTGTGTAACATATGTCAAGTAGAAACACTTTAATATCTCAAGGTCCATGACATGGACTTTTTTACTTCTGCAAATATTGCTCTCCCTCTTCTTATGTACAAGACTCCCTCCTCCTCCTCTGCCTTCTCTCTAGAACCAGGTCTTTTCCCCCATTCTCTTGCTGTCTCCTCTGCAACCCCCATCCATCCTCCCCTCTCTCTCCCTCTCCTATTCTACCCACTCTCATAATCAGGAGCCCCTGTGTGCGGCTCCACACTTGCATGTCCCCACTTCCCCCTTTCATTGTTGGGGAGTGAGGAGAGGAGCTGCAGCACAGCGGGAAGTAGTACAATCCAGCACCGAGATTCACACACCTGCATAGCTATTGACACCACAACACAGCGCACACTGACACCGCACAGCATACTGCCGCTCTCTTGTCAGGGCAACTCTTGTGCTGCACTGCCTACCTGGGACACCCAGAGTGGTGATAATCGCAGTCCTCCAGCTCACTTGTTCCTTCCTGCTCTCTGCTCTCCAGCTACATTGGTCAGGTTGGGAAGCCAGGCTCAGAGAGGTCATACTATCAGGTCCCATGGCTTAACGAGAATTGTAAGGAGAGCACCTGTGTACTGCTCTGCATGTGTGCGGCTCACCTGACTACTTTTCCTGGGCACGCACCTTTCCTCTTCGGCTGCCAATCGCAGCGTGGCTCTAAGTGTAGGCACAGATTGGACTGTTGGTCATGCAGAACTGTTATCATTCGCCCCCAGCTTAAATCCACTCGCCATATGCTAGCAGGCGAGTGGAAATTTTGAGGGCTGCTTTACCACATATTTCTCAAAAATAGCATCCCTTTGGAACAAAATTGAGGCATGCTGATATTAAGAGGAATTATACTGGGTTTACCAATGTTTTTTTAAAATTCATCAGTGCCCAGTCCTCCTGTAGTCGACTGTATAATCTGATGGTGAAAGATTTCCCGTGTCCCTCAATTGGCTTCAAGAAAAAGATTTTTGCCCTCATTTTAAGGTGAGGGCAAAAATCGTATTTTTATAGGTACAGTATATAATTATTACACAAGTCATTTGTAAAGTAATTTTTATCATTTAATTCATGTCCATCCTCTGGCTTCAATACTTTGACACATTCACCTGAAGATAAGCCATGTTTATATAAGTTTAAAGAGGAGTTCCACCCACTTTTGAGAGGGTTTCTTCAACGATGGACCACCTCTCCACCCTTCATTTGTGGATAGTAATATTACATTTTTATGACATACAGCCTGTACTTCTGATCTATCCGGTCCTTGGCGCAGGACGTCATTTCCTCCTTGTGCAGTGAGCCCCCCCCCGCTGTCTTCTGGGACATATGTGTGTCCCAGAAGACAGCTGACATTCACAAAGCACAGCACGACTCATGCATGCACAGTAATAAATGGGCAGTGACGCCGCAAGTCTCCATTGCCTGTTTCTCTTAATTAGAATGGTGGTGCCTCCACCCGATCCGATGGATGGATCGGCCTCGGGGGTCGACATCGCGGGCTCCCTGGACAGGTAAGTGCCCTTATTAAAAGTCATCAGCTACAGTGTTTGTAGCTGCTGACTTAAAAAAAAAACGTAATAATTTCCAGATGGAACACCGCTTTAAGAGATGTGCATCCATTTTTTTATCTGTGATTGTATAAAGAGATCAGGAAAACATGACATACTGGGTTCATACATGAGAACTGGGTTTGGCAAACACTTTCTAAATGTATAGGGCTTCAAGCAACTCTTGTCTTTAGCATCCTGGAATATCTTCAGTCAATCCCTCAGCATATTCTGCAGGAAGTATGTTCGGTTGTTGTTCAATGACGAAGAAATGCTGCAAGAATACATTATGTACAGGTGCTCAGAGAAAATGTAAAGCATGGAACTTGGAAACCTCCTTTGGTTAAACAGGGAATTTCTGTATTTTATTAAGGACTGATTCGACAGTCCACATGCATAATAGAACCCCCTTTAAATGAAAACCTGTCCTGAATGGAATATGTAGTATGCCATTACGGACATCCTAATAAATTGCTAGTTGCCTGGCTTTCTTAGACTTCAATACTTTTTGAGTAATTGGCCAGGGACGAGTATGTAGCCAGCAAAGGGGCAGATCCACAAAGAAATTACGCCGGCGTATCTATTGATACGCCGGCGTAATTTCAAAATTCCTGCGTCGTATCTTTGTTTTGAATCCTCAAAACAAGATACGACGGCATCTCGGCTAGATCCGACAGGCGTACGTCTTCGTACGCCGTCGGATCTAAGATGCAATTTTTCGGCGGCCGCTAGGTGGCGTTCCCGTCGAAATCCGCGTTGAGTATGCAAATTAGCTATTTACGGCGATCCACGAACGTACGTCGGCCCGTCGCTTTTTTTTCCGTCGTTTGCGTTCGGCTTTTTCCGGTGTATAGTTAAAGCTGCTATACTGAGGCGTACTCAATGTTAAGTATGGTTGTCCTTCCCGCGTACAATTTTGAATTTTTTACGTCGTTTGCGTAAGTCGTTCGCGAATAGGAATTTGCGTAGAATGACGTCACCGTCGTAAGCATTGGCGGGTTCCGGTTTAATTTTGAGCATGCGCACTGGGATACCCCCACGGACGGCGCATGCGCAGTTCCAAAAAAGCGTTGTTTACGTCGGGTCACGACGTATTAACATAAAACACGCCCCCATTAGATCCCTTTGAATTCCGCGCCCTTACTCCGCAAGAGATGCGCTACGCCGCCGTAACTTATGGCGTGGATTCGTTGAGGATTCAAACTAAAAATGGTACGTTACGGCGGCGTAGCGTATCATAGATACGCTGCGCCCGGCGCAGATGTCTGTGGATCTGCCCCCAAGTCTGTTTTGAGTCAGTGACCAAATGTATTGAAGCAACAGCACCAACTTGACAAACAGGCAAATAGTATTTTTAGTCAACGTTCAGCAATGGCAGCCTACATGTTTTTATCAGCACATAGTTCCCTTAAAACTTTAATGCTGTGTGTGTTTGATAATGCGGAGCTATAAAGTGTGTGTTTTTTCCTTTCATCAGAATAATTAGCAAGAGCTCCTTGGCCTGAATGGGAGTCCAGCTATTTTTTCCGTACAGTGTCAGATAAAGATAATCTGTTTCCTTTGTGATGTTATCTGTTGTACTAAGAGGGATGTGTGTCTTCAGAATGTTGCAGAATAGTCCTGTTTTGTAATACCAGTGAGCATACAGCCAGAGCTTGCAATATACAGCCTGTACCATGAGCATCCGGACGATAAAATGGACTTATTGTATAGCCACTCTCATTGTATGTAAAACTGAGGTTTATGCAGCTGTTCCAAGAGTGGAGGTATAATAAATTAATAGGATGAGACAGTCAGCTGGTGTTTTGCTGTACAAATGTAAGTGATTGGTTATGCTCTTTCATGAGTAAACTTTTAAATATGTTTTCTATTGAATATTAAAGTGTAGGTCCACCCTAAAACTAAAATCCCTATATCTGCAGACATCTGCAATCTAACACTAACCTATCTAGTCCTGTAAAGAAGAAATCAGTATACATACCTTTTTAAAAGCCTATACGATCCAGTCTCCGGCAGCAGAAGCTTTGCAGTAAAATGAATGGGATGTGACATCACACATAGACTTACTATGGGGCTTCCGTTGTCGGATGTGTCCTCTGTACCCACCTCCACAGCGAAGCCGTAGCTGACAGCTTAGCGTGGAGGCAGGTCGGATCGGCTTCAAAAAAGGAATGTATACTGATTTCTTCTTTGCAGGGCTAGATAGGTTAGTGTTGGATAGTGGATGTCTGTAGATACAGGGATTTTAGTTTTAGGGTGGACTTCTACTTTAAACTACACAATGTGATGCATTTATACAATATGCTGCTTCTATTTTAAATAATTCATATAAAGCAACTTTAACCGGTTCCCAACCGGCTCACATCTATATACAGGGGGCAGAATGCCTCCCCTGTCCAAAACCCTGTACCCGTACAGGGTTTCTTTTAAGGCCTCGTACACATGGACTGACTGTCCGCTGAAAACGGTCCGCCGGACCGTTTTCAGCGGACATGTCCATTCGGAGATTTCTGTCTGATGGTTGTACACACCATCAGACAGAAATCCGCGCGGACATGATACGCTGTGACGCGGTGACGTGCGCGGCCCTGGAAGGTCAATGCTTCCACGCATGCGTCGAATCACTTCGACGCATGCGAGGGCTTTCGGCCGAGCGGACATGTACGGTGAGTCTGTACAGACGACCGAACATGTCCGACGGACAGGCTTCCAGCGGACATGTTTCTTAGCATGCTAGGAAACATTTGTCCGCTGGAAACCTGTCCGATCCGCCGGAAAATTGTCCGGTCGGACATACAGACGACCGAACATGTCCGCTGAAACTGGTCTGCGGACCAGTTTCCGCGGACATGTTCGGTCGTGTGTACGGGGCCTAAGAGTCCGCATGCTGCATGGCGCGATCGCGTGCATGAGCCCCAGCACAGGGATTTGTGTGTATGTAAACACACAAATCCCTGTGCTGTCAGAGGAGAGGAGACATGTCATTTGTTCCTAGTAAGTAGAACCAGCGATATATCTCCTCTCCTACTCAGTCCAATCCCCATACAGTTAGAACACACAGAGGGAACACACATTTAACCCCCTGATTGCCCCCTAATGCTAACCCCTTCCCTACCAGTGACATTTACACAGTAATCAGTGAATTTTTATAGCACTGATTGCTGTATAAATGTCAATGGTCCCAAAAATTTGTCAAAAGTGTCCGATCTGTTTGTTACAATGTCACAATATCGCTAAAAATTGCAGAGCACCGCCATTACTAGTAAAAACAAAAAGCCATAAATCTTTCCCATAGTTTGTGGACCTTGTAAATTTTGCGCAAACCAATCTATATACGCTTATTGCAATTTATTTATTTTTTAACCAAAAATATGTAGAAGAATTGGCCTAAACTGATGAAGAAATTAGTTTTTTTTAAAAACATTTTTGGAGATATTTATTATAGCAAAAAGGTAAAAATATTGTTGTTTTGTTAATTTTTTTCAAAATTGTCGCTTTTTTTGTTTATAGCGCAAAAAATAAAAACCACATAGGTGATAAAATAGCACCAAAAAAAGCTCTATTTGTGGGGGAAAAAATACGCAAATTTTGTTTTGGGTACATCATTGCATGACCGGGCAATTGTCAGTTAAAGCAACACAGTGCCAAATTGTAGAAAGTGCACTGGTCAAGAATGGGGTAAAAACTTCCGGGGCTGAAGTGGTTAATATTCATGTAGATGATGGTGGAGTTGATTTTTTTAACTTGGCAGTGTGAACACATACTTTACAAAGCAACCATGCTTTATTCCTTTAGTAAATCAACCCCAATAAATCTTTTAAGTTCAATAACATTTTTTGTTTAAATACACAAAATAAAATCAAGGTACCTAAAACAAAAGAGTGTAAAGTCTTAAAGTTTGTTTTTATTGAAAGCAGCCACATTTTGAGAAGAAAAGCCTGTTTCCCGGAAACATGGTGTAGAGCAGCCTTTTCCAACCAGGGTGCCTTTAGGTTTCTTCAGGGGTGCCTTGGCAAAATGCCTAAAAATTGCCCCAAACGGGTGGGTGGATAAAGCCTGCCTTTTAGTTACACAAAGCCTACAGGTTTTCATTGTACACCATTACAACCTTCTAGCTGCCAACCTCCTAACGACCAATGACATCAGTTGGTAAGGAGGATGTCAGTTATCTGCATATCAGCTTTGTTTGACCCTTCCTTGCCCCTCTCCATCAACTTTGGGGTCTCATTAGTTAAAGGGGTTGTAAAGGTTTGTTTTTTTTTTTTTTTTTTTTTTTTTTTTTTTTTTCGTTTCAATATTTTTATTAAGGCATTTTCAATCTTCACACAACAAAATGTAACGAGTAAGCCATATTAGTAAGTAAGCTATATTATCAAGAGCAGTATAAAACATACACAGAATTATACCCTCAACTGTAATGTATATGGTGGTAGTCTACGTATACAATGTAGAATTTTCAGTAGATTTCACCATTCGTCGCACACAGTAGTATGCTAATCAATCAGAAGTCAGATAACAAAACTCATGTCAAGGCCAACGAAATCCAAGGCAGTCATTGAACAATTAAATGCGTGGAAAAATAGAACAGTATTATCATCTAAAAAATGAATAAAATAAAACGAATTTCAGAGGCCCAACACCATTCCCAATATAAAGGATATCAGGCTTGGTATTGGGACCGCGTGTCAAAGATACAGATATCTCAAACCTTTTGCTATAAATTAAGCAAGGGAAATAAACGTAGTAAATCAAAAAAAAGAGAGAAAAAAAAAAAAAAAAAAAAAATATATAAATAAATAAATAAATAAATAAATAAAAAAACAGAAATGGTATGAGGGGGGAAGTATCTCCGTGCCAGCCAATGAAACATCAGATTACCTAGATCAGAAGAGACCTAGGATCATATGATAAGTAGTTGATCCATGGATCCCAGACAGCCTTGAAGAAATCTAGTTTGTCATGAAGGATAGCAGTCATATGTTCGTTGAGCATGATCCAGGAGAGTTTGTTTTTAAGGTGGTCGAATGGGAGCATGGCCGACCTCCACGATTTTGCTATAACCATCCTAGCTGAAATAAATATAAATCTTATAAGGCATTTTTGAGGTCTAGAAGCGTTTTTCACATCACACCCCAACAGCGATAGTTTCGGAGATTTAATTAAATTAATTTGAGTAAGAGTATATATAAAATTATAAACTCTGATCCAATAGCGCCTCACTCTGGGGCATTTCCACCATATGTGGTACATTGTTCCCACAAGTCCACATCCACGGAAGCAAAGAGGAGAAGCATCAGGTACAAAGGAAGCCAGTCTAAAGGGAACCATGTACCACCTCAAGAGTATTTTGTAATTCGCTTCGATTATTGAAGTGTTCATAAGCGAACGTGATGCCCCCTGAGCCAATTTGAACCAGTCCGAAAGCTCAATACTTTCCTGGATATCCTCATCCCATTTCACCATATATTTCAATCTAACTGAAGAAGCTGTCAAAATAGAGTAAATATTTGAGATAAGACCTTGCATACTGTCGAATTTACGACATAAATATTCCATTTTTGACAGTGACGTTAAATTGGAATCACATGGCAAGTTGTCTAAAAAACGTTTTATCAGATCATAATTACATTTTTCAGAAACCGGTATATGAAAACGTTCCTTCAGGATATTATAACGTAGCATTCCACCAGTATCACAGACGTCTGCAATGCGTATCAGACCTTTATTCTTCCACCATTCAAAATTATTGGGAACAAGCCCCGGGGCAAATTTTCTATTCCCAAAAATAGGCGCCATCGGGGAGTGAAGAGATCTAAATTTATATGTTCTGGACAATCTATCCCAGATATTAAGAGATAGCGATAAAGTTGGGCATAATATCGGTGGCCTATCACCAGGTGGCAACCAAAGCATGTGTGATAAAGACATACCTCTACATGCGTGGCTTTCCAATTCCATCCAGATAGGACCGGGGCGTGAAGAGTGTGTTCTAGTCAATTGCGCCAGTATTGCAGCATAGTAATATTTGATGAAATCAGGAGTGCCCAGACCCCCATAAGCCTTGGGAGTAAGCAGGGTATGTTTATCTACTCTAGGTTTCCTATTCCCCCATATATAAGAAATAACTCTGGATTGAAAAGCTTTGAGGTCTGATTGAACCAATGCCACCGGAAGTGAGCGGAAATAGTACAATAATTTTGGGAGGATATTCATCTTGATAGAAAATAATCTACCCAGCCATGACGGTGGATGAAATAACCATTTGTCCAAATCAGCCCTAAGTTTTTTAAATAGAGCAGGGTAGTTCTGGGAATACAACGTGCGTATTGATGGAGTGATGTTGATCCCCAAGTATGGGAGGGAATCCGTATTCCAATTAAAGGAGAATGATTGCTTAAGTGAGGAGATCGTGGCATTGTCTAATGAAATGTTCAAGGCTTGAGACTTTTCCTGATTAACAGTTAGACCAGAAATAGAGGAAAATAATGCAAGAATAATATTCAAATTTGGGAGAGTAGTGATTGGTGAAGATATCAGCATTAGGATGTCATCTGCAAAAAGGACACATTTATGCTCACTGATACCACATTCAATACCCAAAATATCTGGAGAAGATCGAATTTTGATCGCTAATGGTTCCAGGGCCAGGACAAATAGCAGTGGCGACAAAGGACAACCCTGTCTTGTTCCCCTATGAATCGAAATGGGATCGGAGGAATATCCTCCAACCATCAAGGATGCCGAAGGGGAGTTATACAGCATTTGAAGAATAGTCAAAAATCGTGACTCAAAACCAAATTTATGTAAAATATAGAAAAGATAATCCCAAGAAAGGGAATCGAATGCCTTGTGCATATCTAATGACAAAAGCATGCCCTTCCGTGGTCCCCTAGCATCCCAATTAGAATGGACCGCAGATATAATATCTATTACCCTTCTAATTTGATCGGTAGTCTGTCTTCCCGGCACAAATCCTGCCTGGTCTGGGTGTATATATTGAACTAAAAAAGAATTAAGTCTCGAGGCCAAAATTTTTGTCATTATTTTCAAGTCTGTGTTAATTAAAGAAATAGGGCGATAGTTAGCACAGAGTCCCAGGTCTTTACCCGCTTTAGGGATAATATGTATATAAGCCTTGTTCTCCTGAGTAGGAAGGGGATCTCCACGTCTAATAGCATTAAAAAATTTACATAGATGGGGGATTAAGACGTCCCTGAATTTATGATAATAGTGACCAGAAAAACCATCGGGGCCTGGGGCTTTAGAGGGATTTATACATTTTATCGCTGAACCTATCTCTTCTTCAGAAAATTCACGGTCCATCAGCTCCGAATGTTCCCGCGCCAGTTTGGGCAAAGTAATTTGGTCAAGAAAACGATCCGCCATTTTTCGGTCAAAAGTCGCTGGCTTACTATATAAAGTCGAGTAAAAATTCCTAAACTCGTTCAAAATGAGTTTAGGATTTTGGGTTGGATTCCCATTACAAATTCTAAGCTTGGGCAATGCTGGAGCATAAGAGCGAGGGACCAATTTCCTAGCCAATAACCTAGTAGGTTTATCCCCCATAGTGTAGAATTTATGGCGAGTCCACCTCAAACTTTTTTCCGCCCACGTGGTTAGACTCAAATTTAGTGACAACCTAGCCTCATCGATTTTATGTCTAATATCAACCTGTGGAGAATTCTTCTGTTCAGATAGTAGATCAAATAACATTTGTTCTTTATCTGAAATCACAATGTTCCTAGCTTTTTTTATTCTGGATGCTATTTGAATCAGTTTACCACGAATGGCAGATTTGTGGGCTGCCCAGTTAATGATCGGTGAAGTGTCTTGAGGTAAATTTTCACTGAAAAAATTGCGTATTTCTTTTTCCACTTCTACCACTACAATAGGATCACTCAGCAAAGACGCATTGAGACGCCAGGGGGATGGGCCCGGCCGTCTCCATAAATTGGAAAGAGATATTAGTACCAGATCATGATCCGACCATGGCGTTGACATAATCTTAGCCGAATTCACAAAAGGAATCAGTGCTGAATTCACTAATATATGGTCAATGCGCGAATAAGTGCCATGCACATGTGAGAAGTGGGAATAATCTCTAGCAGAGGGGTTATTTTCCCTCCAGGCATCGATCAGATCATTACTATGAAGCAACCGTGCAAATTTAATACTGTTCTTAGGCACATGTTTTAAATGAGGCTTATCAGGAGAGGATTTATCGAGCATTTGGTCCAGTGGCAAATTACTGTCCCCACCTAAAAGAAGTTGACCCTGCACCAGCGGAAGTAGTTTCGAGAGCATAGTAAAAAAAAATTCTAACTGGTTAGAGTTGGGAGCATAATACGAAATGAACGAGACCGGTTGGTCATTAATATGACCCACCACCAGAACATATCTGCCCATGTCATCCCTAATGACAGACGTAGAAGTAAAAGGCACATTGCGTGAGAAACATATAGCTACTCCTCTCTTTTTCTCCTCGCCCGACGATAAATAAAATTGTGGATAATGAGCACTAAGATACTTAGGAGCAGATTCTTTGGAAAAACGGGTTTCCTGTAACATCAGGACATCCGCCTTCTGTCTATGATAGTAATGGAATGCCTTATTCCTTTTCAGGGGCGAGTTAAACCCTTGTACGTTATGCGTTAATATAGAATATTTAGATTGAGAAATCCTAGACATTTAATATTGGTATAATACAGCTATCTAGATATCGGAGGCGAGAACTCAGATGTCGATTATTTAGCATGGTCACGGAGATAGGGACAAAAAAAGATAAAAAAGTAACCAAATAAGAAAAAAAAAGAACATAAAATAAGAGAAAAAAATAAGGAAAACAGTACCTACAAACCAGTACATGGTGCAAACAGAAAAGCACATAAACAATTAGTTGGGACAAAGCCCATTCCAGGCTACAGGCCTGGAAAGAATGGTGTGACGTTGTCCCCATCTCAAAGAAAGGGACAATATCAACAAGGTGGCTTGCGAGTCCACCCCAACTTTACTATTAAACATCTACTAAATAACAGAAGGTCAGGCACAGGACCACTTTAGTTAAAAAAAAAAAAAAAAAAAAAAGAAGGAAGCTCCGTATGTCATCAGAACATTCAGCATGTCCCTGGAGTCCACAAGTAGAACTGTCGAGGATCATGGTGTACAAGTCCTCAAATTACAGTAGGAACATGAGGCATTTACCTAAACCAAATAGTCAACAAAAAGTTTGTTAAGTAAAACAATGGGCGATACCGCAACCTATAAAGTTGATGAATCGTTGATCCTCTTCATCTCAGGTGGTTGACAAGTCTTTCCTATCCCTGGTGCTGCCATGGGGAATCCAGACGGGGGAGATGGGGCGACTAGGTAGTGTTGACTTCGAAGATAACATCCAGTCAGTAGGCAAGATACCCAACTTCATTAAAAGATCTTCCCCATCACGATAATCAGTAAAGGAATGCGAATTACCCTTGTATGTGAATGAAAGCCGGAAAGGGAAAGACCAGCGATATTTAACATGACAACTCTGCAGCTGCTGTAACAATGGCTTCAGGGTGCGTCTCTTCAGGACTGTCGATGGGGCCAAGTCCGCAAACAGTTGGATAGATTTACCAAAAAGAGTCAGATTCTGTCGATTTCTAGATGCAAACATCAAATTCTCCTTCGTCATATAAAAATGAGGTGTAAAAATAACATCCCTAGGGAGACCATCCGACCTGGGTGCCGTCAGGGCTCTGTGGATCCTATCGATTTCCATATGATGTGCGGGTATATTAGGGATCAGTTCCATCATGAGAGTATGAATTGCACCTTCTAAATCATTATGCGATTCTGGTAAACCTCTAAGACGCACGTTACAGCGACGAGATCTGTTCTCGAGGTCCTCGATTTTCAGATAAGCTTTATCCAGCAATTCATGCAGAACAACTACCTCATCAGCATTGTGGTTAGCTCTGGTAATCACCTCATCCATTTTCTTTTCCACTGTATCAATCCTAGTGCCAATGCTCAGTATATCTTGTCTGATTTCATTGGTAATAACTGAGCAGGCTTTAGACAATTCAAGCTGTAATAGCGTGGAAAAACGATTTATAAGGCTTGTATCTCCAGCATTTTGACTGGCATGAGGAGAGGAAGAGGGGTAGCATTCAGCAGAGCTTGCCTGGTTAATAGCAGCATCTGCCAGCTTAGCCATATTCTGGTCAGCAATGATGTCTGACTGGACAGAATGTACATGCAGACTCAGAGATCCTTCTGGGGATGATGGCATGTAATGTGACACTTCACCTTGATCCTCAGATGACATGGAGGAGAAGGGGTCACGAATGCCTGCCTCTGATGACGCAGGATGTAACAGCTGTGAGCTGCTACGAGTGCCTCTAGTGCTGCGCTGCTGCGCCATCACAGGAGAAGGAGACGGCTCAGGGAGGGGGGGCCGCGTCTGTCCCTGCAGATTCCCCCGTTTGTATAGCCTCTTCCTCGTCTGCCGCCTCATCACAGTACTGCCTGCTCCAGTGACCAAGATGGATGGACGTCCTGTCCTCCTGCAGGGATGATAGCCTTGTAAAGTCGGCGGTGTGCGGAGTACAGTCACTCCATAACTGCTCCCGTACCCGCGCACATGCGCACATTGTTTTTATTTTCTAAATAGGTTTCTTAAAGCTAGTGCATTGTTGGTTCATTTACCTTTTCCTTCATTTGCCCTTCTAAATGTTTTTTTTTCTTTGTCTGAATTTCTCACTTCCTGTTTCTCCTCAGTAAGGTGTTCAGTAAGCTGTTCTAAATGACTTTCCACCGCTCTGATGATAGTGGAAAGCATACTGAGGACAAACAGGAAGTAAGAAATTCAAACAAAGAAAACATTTTTTCGAAGGGAAATCAAAAGAAAAGGTTAGTGAACCAACAATGCACTAGTTTAAAGGAACCAATTTAGAAAATAAAAGACGAACCTTGAAAACCCAGAAAAATAAGGGAGAAGAGACCAGTACCAGTTAGCAAAAGTGTATTTGCTTTGTAAGAATAGATCATCTCTAATGTTGGGTGTCCTACATGTATTGATGTTGCTGCATTATGTAAAACTATTAGAATAGTTTTTATATTTTAGAATGCGGCACTTGAAAACTGTCCATATTTTTGGAGGGTGCCTTGACAGAAATAAAGGTTGAGAAACACTGGTGTAGCGAAATACCCTTATTCTGTAAGTGGAAGCAGTGACGTCTCTGCAGAGGTTTTACACAATTCCCTGCTGAGTTAGACCTATAGCTCTGCAGTCAGCAAAGCCCTAATTTGCTATTGATTACTGGGACTTTTGCAGAGAGCTTACTACTTACAGACATATAGCTGGATTCAGGTAGATCAGCCTAACGTTAGGCAGGCGTAGCATATCTCATATACGCTACGCCGCCGTAAGTTAGAGAGGCAAGTGCTGTATTCACAAAGCACTTGCATCCTAAGTTACGGCGGCGTAGCGTAAATGTGCCGGCCTAAGCGCGCCTAATTCAAATTGTGAAGAGGTGGGCGTGTTTTATGCTAATGAATCGTGACCCAACGTGATTGACGGTTTGAACGAACGGCGCATTCGCATGCTCCAAATTACGCCGCAAAGACTTATTGGTTTCGACGTGAACGTAAATTACGCCAAGCCCCGTTCAATTTTCAGCAGTGTCACAATTTGAATGACAATTTCACCACAGTCATGCAACACTGTACCCAAACAAAATTTTTATAATTTTTTTTTCACACAAATAGAGCTTTCTTTTGGTGGTATTTAATCACCACTGGGTTTTTGATTTTTTGCTAAATAAACAAAGACTGAAAATGTTGGGGGGAAAAAAAATAGAATTTTTTAATACAGCTTACCTGTAAAAACCCTTTTCTTGGGCATACATCACGGGACACATAGCCTTAAATACTTAATGGGTTATGTAGTCACCACAGGTGATTGGACACTGGTTAACTCAATTAAAATTGAGTTCCTCCCCTATATAACCCCTCCCAAATGGGGAGTGCCTCAGTTTTGTAATAAAGCAATAAGTGTTCCATGTTTAACTTCGAAGAGGGGCAGGAGCTCTGTGTCCCGTGATGTATTTCCAAGAAAAGGATTTTTACAGGTAAGCTGTATTAAAAAATCCTATTTTCTTGATCATACATCACGGGACACAGAGCCTTAATTACTTAATGGGATGTCCCATAGAAATCCTAAAATTGAGGGGAGGGAGACACAGATCAGAAATAAGACTGCCATCGGGCCAGAGGATCTATACTGCTGCCTGCAGGACAATACGCCCGAAGGCAGCATCCTCATACCCTCTCACATCTACCTGGTAGAACTTAGTAAATGTATGGACTGAAGACCAAGTAGCAGCCTTACAGATCTGCGCCATGGAGGCCTGGTGATGCACTGCCCATGAAGCACCAACTGCTCTAGTCCATTGCGCCTTCACCTGAAAAGGAGGAATATTATTTTCTAACCATATGCCTGAATAATGACTTGTCGAATCCAACATGAAATAGTAGGTTTCAACGCTGCCTGGCCCTTCCCTGGGCCCTAGCAGGATAAACAGACAATCAGTCTTTCGTATCTGAGCTGTAGCTTGCAGATAAACTTCCACCGCTCTTACAACATCTAGAGAGTGTAGACCTTCTTCCTCCACAGACTGGTGTAATGGTTCAAAGGGTAATTTCTGTAAAACGGGCAATACCAAATTCAAATCCCATGGGCACACAGGGGACTTAACCGGCAGATTCAGGCGTAGAGCTCCCTGAACAAAGGCCGGACTAGGGAATGAGAGGCAAGCGGTTTTTGAAACAATACCGACAAGGCCCAGATTTGGCCCTTGATAGTGCTCAAGGCCAACCTCATATTTAAGCCCAGCTGAAGAAAGGCAAGAATCCTATTACTGGCATACTTCCTAGGATGCCACCTTCTGGGTTCACACCAGGAAACATATGCCTTCCAGATTCTGTAGCAGATGAGCCTGGGGGGCCGGCTTCCTAGCATTAACCAGAATGGATAGGACTGGACCTGAGAGCCCATGTTTTCTCAGAATGTGGGTCTCAACAGCCAAATCGTCAAATTTAGGCAGGATGGAATATTGGACCCTCGATAGTAGGTCCGAGCGTAGTGTGAGAACCCAAGGTCTACCTACTGCCATCCTTACGATTTTTACATACCATGGTCTCCTGGGCCAAGCCGGGGTGATCAAAACCGGCTTTCCTTCCCTCCTGAAGGAATCGCGGGAGAAGCGGAACTGGAGGGAATGCATAATCAGAGAATAATGGTCCCATGATTGTCAGGGCATCTGACCCTTGTCCAGCTTTGCGTTGAACCGGGAAGCCAACAGGTCCGCATCTGGGGTACCCCATTTCTCACATATGATTTGAAATATGTTGGGGTATATAGAGGCCATTCTCCTGGACTCCGCCTGCCAATTTTCTACCCCTGGAATGAAGACTGCAGAAAGGCAAGGAATATGCCTTTCTGCCCAGGCCAGGATGTGATTCACCTCTCTGGGCATCCAGAATTCTGGTGCCTCCTTGGTGATTGATATAGGCCATGGCTGTAGCATTGTCGGACTGAACCCGAACAGGTCAACCCTGCAGTCTGTAAGACCAAACTCTGAGGGCCAGATGAATTGGCCGAATCTCCAGAATGTTGATAGGCTTTTCGGCCCCAGACCCCTTCCCCTGGGCAGATGTTACTTCTAGAACTGCCCCCCCCCCAGCCAAGAAGGCTGGCGTCTGTGGTTACCAATTTCCAGGTAACCAGAGTGAAGGATTTTCCTTCTGACAGACTTTGGGGAGCAACAACCAATTGAGGCTCTGGTGAACCTTTGGAGATAAGATCATAGGAAGGTCCAGGGCCTCAACATCTTTGTTCCAATATGACAGAATTCTGCCCTGTAACGGTCTTGAGTGAAACTGGGTGTAAGAAACAGCCTCGAATGAGGCTACCATCTTTGCCAATGTCATGCATAGACGGGTGAAAGGTCTTCTCTTTGCCTTTATCACTCAGACCAAGTCTCCTATGGCTTTTGCCTTTGGCTTGGGAATTAATACCTTGCTTTGGAACATGTCTATAATCATGCCCATTTACTCCAGCCTTCTTTGAGGCTGCAAGGAGGATTTTTCCAGATTGAGGACCCAGCCTAGGTACTCTAAACATTCCACTGTGCTGTGCACATTGTGGCCCAAGCGTGCAGCGGAATGATCTATGATCAACAGATCATCTAGGTAGGCTGTTACTGCTATGCCCCGTGCCTTTAGCCTTGCCAGGGCCAGTATTTTGTGAACACTCGAGGTGCTGTAGCCAGCCTGAAGGGCCACAACTGAAAGTGGTGCTGAACCACCACAAACCTTAGAAACCTTTGGTGAGCGGGAAATATTGGCACATGTAGATATGCATTTCTGATGTCTATTGATGCCAGGAGTTCTCCTCCCTAAATGGTGAAAATAACTGAACGGACAGACTCCATGCGAAAGGAACGAATGTTCAGAAACCGAATCAGGCCTTTCAGATCCAGGATAGGTCTGACATCCCTGTTTGGTTTTGAAACTGTGAAAAGTAAAACCCTGATCCCTGATCGTCTGGGGCTAACTCCATGATTACCCCTTGGGATAACGGGTGTTTCAAGGCCAACAGCAAAGGCCTTCTTTTTTCTGGATCGTTGGCAACTCTTGATCTCAGAAAACAGGGTGGCGGAAGTTCTCTGAATTCTACCTTGTAGTCCAAGGACACTGTGGAGATGACCCACTTGTCCTGAACTTTGTTCTGCCAGACATTTAAAAATTGCAGCAGCCTTCCTCCCACTCGGCCGAGCGGGGGTATTCCTTCATAGGGAAGTTTTGGGGTTCTGCTTAGACTTTGGACCTGGTAACGGCAATCCCAATACGAAAGGGGTTAACGTTTAGGATATTCCATTCCCGAAGACGAGGCAGCTATTGACACCCACAGTCAGGCGACCAAGACCCATAAGAATAATTCTCCCCCAGATAAGAGACAACGCTCTGTATGAGGTTCAAGCAGGAATGACACTTTATTGAGAAATACAGGCTCTTATATACAATTTAGGATACTGCAGTAACTACAGGAGGTATGACCCGGATCCACCCACAACATCACACAATGGTTACATACACATTATTCTGAGTGTCAATAAATCCCTTAGCAGGTGATGTCAATCTCAAAGGTTTTAAATGCCCAGACTCATCTGACCTTGCCCCAACAATCAGCACCATGGGTTCTTCTAAGCAGTTTTCTAGAAAACTGAAACTGAAAATAGTTGTTGCTCACAAAGCTGGAGAAGGATATAAGAAGATAGCAAAGCGTTTTCAGATGTCAATATCTTCTGTTCGGAATGTAATTAAGAAATGGCAGTCATCAGGAACAGTGGAAGTTAAAGGAAGACCAAGAAAAATATCACAGAACAGCTTGCAGGATTGTGAAAAAAGCAATTCAAAACCCACGTTTGACTGCACGATCCCTCCAGAAAGATCTGGCAGACACTGGAGTTGTGGTACACTATTCCACTATAAAGAGATACTTGTACAAATATGGTCTTCATGGAAGAGTCATCAGAAGAAAACCTCTTCTACGTCCTCACCACAAAAATCAGTGTTTGAACTTTGCAAATGATAGACAAGACATATAGACAAGCCTGATGCATTTTGGAAACAAGTTCTGTGGACCGATGAGGTTAAAATAGAACTTTTCGGCTGGAATGAGCAAAGGTACGTTTGGAGAAGAAAGGGCACAGAATTTAATAAAAAGAACCTCTGTCCAACTGTTAAGCATGGGGGTGGATCAATCATGCTTTTGGGTTGTATTGCAGCTAGTGGCAAATTTTGGATGGTAACTTGATGCCATCTGTGAAAAAGCTCAAGTTAAAGAGAGGATGGCTTCTACAAATAGATAATGATCCTAAACACACCTCAAAATCCACGGGGGATTACATCAAGCGGCGTGAACTGATGGTTTTGCCATGGCCTTCACAATCTCCTGACCTCAACATAATTGAAAATCTATGGATAGACCTTAAAAGAGCAGTGCGTGACAGACAGCCCAGAGATCTCAAAGAACTGGAAGACTTTTGTAAGGAAGAATGGGCAAAGATACCTCAAACAAGAATTGAAAGACTATTGGCTGGCTACAAAAAGCGTTTACAAGCTGTGATACTTGCCAAAGGGGGCAGTACAAGATATTAACTCTGCAGGGTGCCCAAACTTTTGCAGACGCCATTTTTTTGTTTTCTGTAATTCTGAAAATGTAAATGATGGAAATAAAATCTAACTTTTTTTGACATATTATAAGAATGTCTAATCTATAATTTGATGCCTTTTGGAGATTCTTCCATCTTTCCTTGGCTTCGTTATGCACATTAATACAAATTTTTACCTGGGGTGCCCAAACTTTCGATCCCCACTGTATGTAGTTAAATAGCGCTTACTTAAATCTTTCTGGCATAGTAGTTTCATAGTTGAACCCACGCAGAATTTGAAAGTGGAACTGGGGAAGATTCCTCCCCGTGGGCAAACATGTGAGCAGGCTAGTGCAGATAACCTAACATAAATTCAAAGGGCCAGATTCTCGTAGTTTGGCGTAACTTTGTGCGGGAGTAACGTAACCTATTTACGTTACGCCTCCGCAACTTAGACGGGCAAGTGCTGTATTCTCAAAGCGCTTGCTCCGTAAGTTGCGGCGGCGTAGCGTAAATAGGCCGGTGTAAGCCCGCCTAATTCAAATTTGGAACAGGGGGGCGTGTTTTATGTAAATGTTCTGTGACCCGACGTGATTGATGTTTTTCACGAACGGCGCATGCGCCGTCCGTGGAAATCTCCCAGTGTGCATTGCTCCTAATACGCCGCAAGGATGTATTGGTTTTGACGTGAACGTAAATTACGTCCAGCCCCATTCACGGACGAGTTACGCAAACAACGTAAAATTTTCAAATGTCGTCACGGGAACGACGGCCATACTTAACATTGGTACGCCGCACTTACGCCACCATATAGCAGGGGTAACTTTACGCCGGGAAGAGCCTAACGTAAATGGCGTAACTGTACGGCCGAGTGTACGTTCGTGAATTTGTGTATCTTGCTGATTTACATATTTCGACACGTAAATCAGCGTACACGCCCCTAGCGGCCAGCATAAATATGCAGTTACGATCCGACGGCGTAAGAGACTTACGCCTGTCGGATCTAAGGGAAATCTATGCGTAACTGATTCTGAGAATCAGGTGTATAGATACGACCGGCCAGACTCAGAGATACGACGGCGTATCTGGAGATACGCCGTCGTATCTCTTTTGAGAATCTGGCCCAAAGTCAGTAAACCAAGGCTTGTTCAATCCCACTGAAAGAAGAGGGGAGACAAAAGAGTATACTGTACATGTGTATAATATGTCATTCAAGCTCCCAGAAGCAATTTACTCACACGGTCCAATTAAAGGCAGTTTGCCAAATCCATTCCAATATGGTGCCTCTCATCACTTTCCGCTTGTAAGCAGCATGATGTCAGGTGCCCTGTTGTATGTGTCTATGGGGTAAAGTCCATTATGGATTTTTTTCAATGTAGTATATGTGAACAGTGTATGAGGATATTTTATATGCATGAATGAAAAATTAATTTAGAGAGATTGGTAGATTTGCAGAATAATCTCAAAATACAGGCAGTGTTTACCACACTGTTCAATGGTGAGAGAGATTTACCTACCTGCTTTTGGGTAGATCTTGGCCAGTGGCGGAACTACCGCCATAGCGACCCACGCGGGCGCTATGGGGCACGCAGCCGAGTAGGGCCCGGTGAGGATGAAGAAAAAGCCCAGAGTGTTTGCCGCATCCGAGTACATTGTTAGCCCCGAGTGTCTGGGAGTCAGGACCATCTGATGCCGAAGGTTGCCGAAGGTTGCCGAGCGCCGCCAGCACCGAGTGTTACCGAGTACGGCCGAGTGCCGTACTCGGCGCTGGCGGCACTCGGCCACTTTCGGCATCAGATGGTCCTGACTCCCAGACGCTCGGGGCTAAAAATGTGCTCGGATGCTGCCCCGCCTTCTGGAGTCTGCAGCGCCAATGGCGGGACGTGTGACGTCCATCATAGGCGCTGCAGGCTCCACGGTGGGAATTACAATTCGGCCGCCGCGCGGCTCTCCTCGGCTCCTCTGACTGCCAGTGCCTGCCCTGCTGTGACCGCACACCAACTTAAGGCTGAGGCTGCTAAGGTAGGTGACTCAGTGTGCTGTGGAGAGCCCTTACTGATCTTCAGTTGACCTAAATGAACATAAAAGCTGCAATACTGTTCACAATAAGAAATTGTTGTTCACAGAATTACAGGTTTGTGATTAGATTGCTAACATTGCCAGTTTGATGTATCCGTAAGGTGTCCTGTGGGGGGAGAAAAACCCTGTATTCGAGTGAGAATTTTTTTTTTTGTCCTTGTAGAAAAAATGGCAAAAAAAATAAAAAATCTGCAGTAATAGCAATGGTGGCAATGGTAAACGTCATACATTTATCTCTCTACAAACGTATTGAAGATTTCAAATACTGTGTCATTCCCACTATGTGAATCATATGTACGGTATTTGTCAGGATTTACTGAAGTATGCTAGCCTAGTCATTTTAACCACTTTTGTGCAGTCGTGGGACGTTGCACCCAAACAATTTTTTTATTTTTTTATTTATTATATGGTTATTTAAATTTTTGTTTTGCTGTTCAAAATTAATATTAGCTGTTGCTTGGGTACTGTGCCACATGAGTGTAGTAATGTGTTGTTCAATGGCATTAGTTCATTTTTTTTTGGAGGGGGGGCCCCATACAACATTTTGCTATGGGGCCCTGTGATTACGCCCCTGATCTTGGCACTTCCATGATCCACCTAACTCATAATAATCAGTGATGCCGCGTACACGCGATCATTTTTCGGCATGAAAGAAAACGTTGTTTTTCAGCATATCCAAAAAACGAAGTTTTTCCAACTTCATCATTAAAAACGACGTTGCCCACACACCATCGTTTAAAAAAAATGATGAACAAAGTGACGTACAACGGCACTCTAAAGGGGAAGTTCTATTCTCCTTTGGGCTGCTTTAGCTGATTCCTTGTTAGTAAAAGACGATTTGCGCTTTTTTGTCTGTTACAGCGTGATGAATGTGCTTACTCCATTATGAACGGTAGTTTTACCAGAACGAGCGCTCTCATCTCATAACTTGCTTCTGAGCATGTGTGGGTTTAAAACGTTGTTTTAGCCCACACACGATCATTTTTTACTACCCGAAAAACGACATTAAAAAATGCAGCATGTTCAAAAAAAATTTGGTCGCTTTTCAGAAACTGAAAAACGATGTGCAGCCCACACACGATCATTTTAAATGACGTTTTTAAAAACAACGTTTTTAAAAACAACGTTTTTTTTCATGCCGAAAAATGATCGTGTGTACGCGACATTACACTTCAGGATTGTCTAAACAGTGGAAAATAATTGTTGATTGAGTGACTTGGTTTTTACATATATAGTTAAGATAGTAGGTAAGGTATAATAAAGACCATAGTCCATCCAGTTCAACCTGTGTAGGTGCACGTGTCAGTGTTAATAGTTATTTCCCATATCCCTGTATGTTGTGTTCATTAATATGCACATCCAAGAGTCTCTTAAAAATATCCATACTCCCCACTGCCACCACCAATTGTGGAAGAGGGTTCCACATTCTTACTGCCCCGACAGTGAAAAAACCCCTGCGCAGTTTAACTGCTTGCTGACCAGCTACCGTCATTATACTATGGTAGATCGGCGCGGTCCCATGAACCGTCGTAGCTGTACGTCGGCCCTTTAAGCGGGGATAGCAGGTGCGCGCGGTCACGAGAGCCAGAACAGGGTCATGTGTGTAAACACACAAATCCCTGTTCTGTGAGGAGAG
This sequence comes from Rana temporaria, assembly GCF_905171775.1. Lineage (NCBI taxonomy): Eukaryota > Metazoa > Chordata > Amphibia > Anura > Ranidae > Rana > Rana temporaria. The sequence goes on along the minus strand of NC_053498.1, from coordinate 38,514,739 downwards.
AAGAGACAGATAGTTGTTGCTAGCTAGTAGGAACACACAATCTGTCTTCACCTCTAGTTACTCCCATCCCCCTAGAGTTAGAACACACACGAGGGTACACAGTTAACCCCTTGATCATCCCCTAGTGTTAAGCCCATCCCTGCCAGTGATGTTTTTTATATTTTATGGTCCCAAAAATGTGTCAAAAGTGTCTGATCTGTCCGCCATAATGTTGCAGTCCTAATAAAAATCGCAGATCACTGTTTGTAACGGCACCCCAAATGCGAAAGGGGTTGACGCCGTTTAGGATATTCCCTTTCTGAACACAAGGCAGCTACCGACACTCCACAGTCAAGCGAACAAGACCCATAAGAATAATTCTCCCCCGTTAACGAGACACAGCTCTGTTTGAGGTTCAAGCAGGTCTGACACTTTATTGAAAAACTACAAGTTTTATACACATTTAACCAGACCTAATGTACATGAGCTAATTAACTACAGCTGATGACTCATACACATGACCTTTAGGCTTCCCAGACTGGCTGTCTGCTAACTTACAATACACATTATCATAAATACACCTTCACACAATTACAGGGTCAATTAGCCCAATCCACAAAGAGAAGATCTTTAGAAGTTAGTCTGGATTCAATTTACATTACACAGGCATCCAGGTGGTTGGAGGTGGTGACATTAACATCTTTCAATTAACCTGTTGAGTTCAGAATCAACAAACAGTAATTAGGTCTTTTCAGATATCCTGGAATATATTGTGGATAATTTCTCAGTCATCCTATGCCCCTAGTGGCCATAGGATGATTTTAGACATAAGAGGGTCCGGGGAAGCTGAAACAAGGGTATCTTATACTTTTCAAGAGCTTCTGGGTTCCACGGCCCTCCCGTTACAACTGTCATTACTAGTAAAAAAAAAAAATTATAATAAAAATGCCATAAATCTTTGCCATAGTTTGTAGATGCTATAACTTTTGCGCAAACCAATCGATATACATTATTGTGATTTTCTTTTTTTTACTACCAAAAATATGTAGAAGAATATATATTGCCCTAAACTGATGAAGAAATTTGTTTGTTAAAAACATTTTTTGGGATATTTTTTATACCAAAAATATAGCTTTTTTTCAAAATTGTCGCTTTTTTTTTGTTCATAGCGCATAAAATAAAAACCACAGAGGTGATTAAATAGCACTAAAAGAAACCTCTATTTGTAAGAAAAAAAGGATGCAAATTTAGTTTGAGTACAGCATTGCATGACTGCGCAATTACCACATAAAGCGACGCAATGACACATTTAAAAAGGTGCTTTGATCGGGAAGGGGGTTAAACCTTCCAGGTGGTTAATATTTATGAGTGTAGTCTTAAAGTTTTGTTTTTAGTGACGGCGGGTGGTCTGTAAGTGGTTAATATGTTCCCAAAGCATTCCCATTTTTTGTCCGTCCTCAATCTTTCTAGGATTTGGTCCCAATTGATGTCCTGTAGTAATGACCGCAGTTCAGAAAAATAGGGTCATTTGAAATCTAGTATTCTTGTGCTACCCTCGTGCCTCCTTTTTTTATGGTTTACGCTAAATGTGATCATCCTATATTCAGTATTATATACACACTGTTTTTTAATGACTGAAGAGGTTCTTGTATTTCTGCAAAAAAAAAAAAGTCTTTAAAGAAAAGATAAAACCGTGTTATACTAATGAAGTTCTATACATGTTTACAAAGTGCTAGGGTATATCTGTGTTAACTCAGAAAACCCAATCCGTATTAAGGGGAATTTAAGAAAAAAATCTTACAAATGGTTAGAAGTTATTATAATATATTCACTATGCTAAGTGAACGTTCTCTTTGAAAAGTTAAAGTTCAGTACTTCTTTAATAATTGAACCCCACTGAATTCATGTGCTCTGCAACAGTTTGGTGTCAGATCTGTAGGTGTCACACTTACCTGCACATGATTTGCATTGCTTGTTGTGGCTTTCCTTGAGGGTAGAAGAAAAGACAGCTGCTCTTTGTTGCAAGGTGCCTGGGGAATCTCATATCATTTAAAGCAGGAAAATAATAAAATGATATTTATGTATTCATTCCTTTAATGCTGTATATGCTGCACTGCATCTAAATCTGAAATCCAAGCAAACAGCTAAATACTGTACACTGGTGAAATACATACTGTATATAAGAACTGTTTAAAATAGTTATAAAGTTAAACAGTGGTGTCACCCAGTGCTGAAAAAATTAGTGTCACCCCCCTCTAACGACCCCTCTCCACTAACTACAGACCCCCTCCCTCAGTATAGATTCCCCTCACTAAGAACAGACCCCCTTCCTCAGTATAGACCCCCCACTAAGTACAGAACCCCTAAGTACACTAAGTACACCCACTAAGTACAGACCCTCCTCCATCAATATAGACCTCCCCCTCAGTACAGACTCTCCTCCATCAATATAGACCTCCCCCTCAGTACAGACCACCTTCCGTCAGTATAGACCCCCCTCACTAAGTACTAACCCCTTTCCTCAGTACAAACCCCTCTCCCTCAGTATAGACCCCCTATCAGTACAGACATACCCCCCCATCAGTACAGACACCCCCCATCAGTACAGACACCCACATCAGTTTAGAATCCCCCCTCTTAGTGCAGACCCCCGCAGTATAGACACCCCCTTTTAGCGCAGACCCCCCATCAGTATAGAATTCCCCCTTAGTGCTGACCCCCCATCAGTTTAGACACCCACCTTTAGTGCAGACTCCCCCATCAGTATAGACACCCCTCCTTAGTGCAGAACCCCATCAGTATAGAATCCCCCTTAGTGCAGACCCCCATCAATATAGAATCCCTCTTAGTGCAGACCCCCATCAGTATAGAATGCCCCCTAGTGCAGACCCCCCCATCAGTATAGAATCCCTCCTTAGTGCAGAATCCTCCAAGGGCAGCCACGTAGGTAGCGAAACTAGTTGAGGTGGATCCTGGTGCCTTGGTGGATTCCCTACTATTGAGTGAGAATGTCATGTCTTTTATATGCCTATATTATCCTTAATAAATGTGAGTTTAATGCTAGCCGGAGCAGAGTGGTGTATTGTTAATCCCTTGGATGCTGCACTATAGGAGCCACTTTTTCTTTCCTATTTTACATGTATTGCTACATTGCCGGTAGTCACTGTGGATCTAAAATTTGGAGTTATCATTGTGGAAGGAGTACATACCTGATGTTGATTCCCCCTTTGTTCTGACGATTCCCTGGAGGGGTTGTATGCATAAAGTGCAAGGCGTGTTTGACCCTTTCAGGATCACTTTTTCTTCAGAGTTTGTTTTGAAGATTCACCACACAAGTCATCTTTTGCACAATGTGGAATATATTTGCTTCATGTTTTTTTGGATTTTATTTATGTTATTAAGTGGTCTTGCATAGCAAGAGCACTTATTGTTATCTCACATATATATTATTATTATTCTTATAGCCAAATTTGCCCCCCTAACTCCTCCCACAGTTTTTACACTACATAGACGAGTAATATATCGAATCGTGCGGATTGTTCCCGATCGGTGGGCTATTACTGTGTGGAAAATTTCGCCGAATCGTTCGCGAAATATTGTAATTTTTGCGGCAAAATTTTCCCATAGGAATGAATGGGGAGCGGTAGAGTGTGGGATTTCTAAAAATGAAAAATCATTACATGATTTGCAAACTGCGACCACACCCTCATTTTCAAGCCGACCTACACAAATGTTATATCAAAACGTTCAGCTATCCCTGCTGCCTCCACACGTGTTCACGGCTAAGTGATTGATCAAACCGTTTTCACAATATGATAATTTGTTTGCAACCTACGCCATCCATTATTTCAATGGAAGTCAATGGAGGTCAAAGTTTAGAAAACTAAAATCATCTTTGGAATTTGTAAACTGCGACTGTGCCTTCAATTTTATTATTTCAGAGACATACTATACATCAAAATGTAGGTCTGGGTCTTGTGATTCGTAAAATATAAAGATATTCGCTGTACGATTCATAGTTTTTAAAATACAACCATTTGAATAGGACAAGTATTTAAGAAAAATCCAGGATCTGAGTCTCTGCTTAGAGGCTGCATGCTTATGTTTACATTGGTTTCCTAGGAGACGCTGAGGTAATAAAAACTCCTCACGCACAGCTGTAAGGGGATTCTATAGCTCCTCCCACACAGTTGTGAGGCAGTTGTGAGGTGTTTTCTGTGAGGTAAATACCTTCATACACACAGTTGTGAGGTAGTTGTGAGGTGTTTTCTGTGAGGTAAATACCTTCATACACACAGTTGTGAGGTAGTTGTGAGGCGTTTTCTGTGAGGTAAATACCTTCATACACACAGTTGTGAGGTAGCTGTGAGGTGTTTTCTGTGAGGTAAATACCTTAATTTGAAGGACAAGTATTAAAAAAAAAATCCTCAATTTCTGATGTGTTTACAGAGAGCCTGCAAACCAAACAATTGGTTTCCTAGGAGACGCTGAGGAGTTTAATAACACCTCACAAACAGCTGTGAGGTGAGTTGGCTCCTCCCACACAAGGCTGAGGGAACTTTCCTCTGCTTGCAAGGGTCTCAAACTGGTGGCCCTCCAGCTGTTGTAAAACTACAAGTCCCATCATGCCTCTGCCTGTGGGAGTCATGCTGGTAACTGTCATTCTTGCAATGCCTCATTGGACTTGTAGTTTTGCAACAGCTGGAGGGCCGCCAGTTTGAGACTCGAGTGTGTTTGCATATGTTTACATTGGTTTCCTAGGAGACGCTGAGGTAAAATCCTTCATACACACATCTGTGAGGGCTTTCTATAGCTCCTCCCACACACTGTGAGGTGATATGGCTCAGTTTTTTTTGGCTCTGCGTAACTTCTGCATGCTCTGCATATAGCAACCATACATAGCAACCGTCCATAGAAACCAGTCCATAGCAACCAGACCATAGCAACCAGTCCATAGCAACCCTCCATAGCAACCAGTCCATAGCAACCAGTCCATAGCAACCAGTCCATAGCAACCAGTCCATAGCAACCGTCTATAGCAACCAGTCCATAGCAACCAATCCAGAGCAACCGTCAATACCAACCAGTCCATAGCAACCAGTCCATAGCAATCAATCCATAGCAATCAGTCCATAGCAACCAGTCCATAGCAACCAGTCCATAGCAACTGTCCATAGCAACCAGTCCATAGCAACCAGTCCATAGCAACCGGTCCATAGCAACCAGTCCATAGCAACCGTCCATAGCAACCAGTCCATAGCAACCAGTCCATAGCAACCGTCCATAGAAACCAGTCCATAGCAACCAGTCCATAGCAACCACTCCATAGCAACCCATCCATAGCAACCGGTCCATAGCAACCGGTCCATAGCAACCGTCCATAGCAACCAGTCCATAGCAACCGTCCATAGGAACCCGTCCATAGCAACCAGACCATAGCAACCCTCCATAGCAACCAGTCCATAGCAACCAGTCTCTAGCAACCACTCCATAGCAACTGTCCATAGCAACCATTCCATAGCAACCGTCTATAGCAACCAGTCCATAGCAACCAGTCCATAGCAACCACTCCATAGCAACAACTCCATAGCAACCACTCCATAGCAACCACTCCATAGCAACCACTCCATAGCAACCGTCTATAGCAACCAGTCCATAGCAACCAGTCCATAGCAACCAATCCAGAGCAACCGTCAATACCAACCAGTCCATAGCAACCAGTCCATAGCAATCAATCCAGAGCAACCATCCATAGCAACCAGTCCATAGCAACCAGTCCATAGCAACCAGTCCATAGCAACTGTCCATAGCAACCAGTCCATAGCAACCCGTCCATAGCCATCAGTCCATAGAAACCAGTCCATAGCAACCCTCCATAGCAACCGGTCCATAGCAACCAGTCCATAGCAACCAGTCCATAGCAACCGTCCATAGCAACCAGTCCATAGCAACCAGTCCATAGCAACCACTCCATAGCAACCCATCCATAGCAACCGGTCCATAGCAACCGTCCATAGGAACCCTTCCATAGCAACCGTCCATAGCAACCAGTCTCTAGCAACCAGTCCATAGCAACCACTCCATAGCAACCACTCCATAGCAACCAGTCCATAGCAACCAGTCCATAGCAACCCTCCATAGCAACCAGTTTTTGATGGGGCAAATAGGATGGTGCAGTTTTGATGGGGTAGTTTTTAATGGAGCAGTTTTTGATGGGGCAATGGACCGAACTGGCTCGACACACTGTTGGATCACATTTACATCTCCAGGGGCACCGTCTCCAGTCAGGAGTATTGGTGGAGGCAAGACCACGCCGCACAATTTCCCCAGAAATTGTATCTTTTCTAGTTTAATTTGATATATATTTTTGATTTCACGTATATTATTTATACAGCGCTGCTACACTTTATACCAGTTTATATTGATTTTTGTGGGAGCACATTAGTAGCAGCTGCAGTATTTTGTACACAGGAATTATTTTGTATTGCAATGTTTATTATCACAAGGTGTTATTCATAGAAGTGTACCAGTAAATAATTTATTAATCCATACTACCACAACTGTAATAGCACGCAACTACCACAACTCACAACTGTAATAGCACGCAACTACCACTATCCCCCATCAGTATAGAATCCCCCCTTAGTGCAGGCCCCCCATCAGTATAGAATCCCCCTTAGTGCAGACTCCCATCAGTATTGAATCCCCCTTAGTGCAGACCCCCCTTAATGTAGACCCCCCCCATCAGTAAAGAATCCCCCTTAGTGTAGACCCCCCATCAGTATAGAATCCCCCTTAGTGTAGACCCCCCGTCAGTATAGAATCCCCCTTAGTGCAGACCCCCATCAGTATAGAATCCCCCCTTAGTGCAGACCCCCACAGTTTAGACACCCCCTTAGTGCAGACCCCCCATCAGTTTAGAAGAGCTCTAGCTATTGTATCTTTCCTCGCTCATAGATGTATCAATCTCTCTGTTTATGGTGAGCGTTCCTCAGATAGAAACATAAGAATAGGGGAAAGAGAGAGAGAAAGAAGGCCTCCAATAGTGCAGTACCATTAAAAATAAAAGGTTTTATTAAAGATAAAACGGTGGACTCTTACATGAAAACAGTCAATAGCAAGCCAAACAATGAAAAACGGCGTTCTAAACGCCTTCTCACATAGATTCCTGTCACTTCCGGTTTGCGTCAGCCTCGCGTGCCCTACGTGGTTACGTCACGAGGAGCGTGACTTCATCAGTCCCCTGATGTAGTCACGAGGAGCGTGACGTAACAACGTAGGGCACGCGAGGCTGACGCCAACCTGGAAGTGACTGGAATCGATGTGAGAAGGCGTTTAGAACGCAGTTTTTCATTGTTTGGCTTGCTATTGACTGTTTTCATGTAAGAGTCCACCGTTTTAGCTTTAATAAAACCTTTTATTTTTAATGGTACTGCACTATTGGAGGCCTTTTTTCTCTCTCTCTTTCCCCTATTCTTATGTTTCTATCTAAGGAACGCTCACCATAAACAGAGAGATTGATACATCTATGAGCGAGGAAAGATACAATAGCTAGAGCTATATTTGTGCATAGAATTGGAGAAGAAAGAGGAGAGAATGGGAGATAGCTGTGTTCGAGGCTGACCTATATGAGATTTATCCATGCCTATTACCAATCAGTAGAGGTGAGAGTTCTGTGAGACCAGTAGGAGGATTCTACATCTATCTACTATTATCCCTTTTACCCCATCGTTCACTATCTTCAATGGACTATCTCCAAGGGAGCCACTATTGGAATACCCGTCATTAGAGATAGTCATCCACTCTATGGACTAATTTCTATGCACTCTAAGTGACTTTGTTTTTCTATATTTACACCACTTGGTTCACCGTTTTATTAGTTGCATTTTTTTAGATTCACTTTATTTATACTTTTTAGTGTATGCTCTTCTTTATTTCAGTTTTTGACACTATTTATTCACTGTTATCAGAGTGTTTTTATTTGAATGTATTTTCTTTAGCGCAAGATCACCACCATTTATATTTACTGAATATATTACCCAAGTTTTGAGGAACAGGGGACCTTAACGCTGATGTGCTCAGGCAGCGTTAAGAGCCCTGGCCAGCATCCCTAACAACCAGTAAATATCGGTGACACCACCCCTTGTGATGTCAATGACTCAGCATGCCCACAGTCAATGACGTCTCAAGAGGACGGGTTCACCAGGTGACATCACCATATGGCCCCCTCCCGTTAGTTATTAAAAAACAGGATATGGGGGCTACCTTGTTAAAGGGGCCTTCCAGATTCCGATAAGCCCCCTGCCTGCAGACCCCCACAACCACCGGCCAGGTTTGTGGGGAAGAGGCTCTTGTCCTTGAATTATTTTTCCCATCATGGGTGTGAGTGGGGCCCCAAGTCAGGTTTTGCCTAGTGCCGCATACACACGACCGTTTTTCGGGTTTTAAAAAATTACGGGCCAGATTCACAGAAGAAATACGCCGGAGTATCTACTGCGGTGTATTTTCAAATTTTCCGCGTCGTATCTTAATTTGTGATTCACAAACAAGATACAACAGCATTTGGCTAAGATCCGACAGGCTTACGGCTTTGTACGCCTTCGGATCTTAGGCTGCAATACTTCGGCCGCCGCTGGGTGGAGTTCTCGTCGTTTTCCAGCGTCTCGTATGCAAATTAGCTTTTACGGCGATCCACGAAGGTACTCGCGTGCGTTACGTCGTCGCAAGTCATTTTTTCCCGTCGCAAAGTTAAGTCTGCTTTTTCATGGCTTAACTTTAGACCAGCCATGTTAAAGTATGGCCGTCGTTCCCGCGTCGAATTTCCAATTTTTTTTTTCCTATGACGTCCGGGAATACGTTATGCACATCGCCATTCAAACAATACGTCGGGGCGCTGTAATTTCGCGCAAAGCACGTCGGGAAATTTCCTAACGGAGCATGCGCAGAACGTTCGGCGCGGGAGCGCGCCTAATTTAAATGGTACACGCCCCATTTGAATTAGGCGGGCTTGCGCCGGACGGCTTTTTTACGTTACACCGCCGTAAGTTTACACGCAAGTGCTTGGTGAATCAGGAACTTGCGGCGGTGTACCGTAAAGACGATATGATTCTTTATGAATCTGGCCCTTAGTTTTTAAGGGTCTAGAAAAAACAAAGTTTTTTTCAACCCGATCATTAAAACGGCCTTGCTTACACACGATCGTGAAAAAAAAATGCTTTAGCAAAGCGCGGTGATGTACGACGCCACTATAAAGGGGAAGATCCATTCGGATGGCGCCACCCTTGGGGCTGCTTTTGCTGATTTCGTGTTAGTAAAAGACGATTCGTCCTTCTCAGTCTGTTACAGCGTGATGAATGTGCTTACTCCATTACGAACGGTAGTTTTACCTGAACAAGCACTCCCGTCTCATAACTTGCTTCTGAGCATGCGCGTTTTTTTCATGTCATTAAAGCCCACACACGACCATTTTTTACAACAACGTTAAAAACAATGGGGTAGATTCAGAAAGCAATTACGCCTGCGTATCCATAGATACGCAGCGTAATTGCTAAGTAGCGCTGGCGTATCTACTTTCTGTATTCAGAAAGCTAGATACGCCGACTGTAGCCTAAGATACAACTGGCATAAGTCTCTTATGCCGTCGTATCTTAGGGTGCATTCTGACGCTGGCCGCTAGGTGGTGCACCCGTAGTTGTCAGTGTAGAGTATGCAAATTGCATACTAACGCCGATTCACAAACGTACGTTTGCGTACGTCGTTTTCGCCGTAAGGCTGCTCCTGCTATTAGGAGGCGCAGCCAATGGTAATTTGCGTTGTTTGTGTAACTCGTTCGTGAATGGCGCTGGATGCCATTTACGTTCACGTCGAAGCCAATGACGTCCTTGCGACGTCATTTACCGCAATGCACGTCGGGAAATTTTCCCGACGGAGCATGCGCAGTACGTTCGGCGCGGGAACGCGCCCAATTTAAATGATCCACGCCCCCTACGGGATCATTTAAATTACGCACTCGTGCCAGCCCCTTTCTAGAAACGCCGCCGCAATTTACGGAGCAAATGCTTCGTGAATGAAGCGTAGCTCCAGTAATTTACGGAGGCGTAGCATAAAAACGGTACGCTGGGCCGCCGTATCAGTGCGCTCCCCTACCTGAATCTGGGCCAATGTGAAAAATTAGAGCATGTTCGAAATTTTTAATGGCCATTTTTTACATCGTGAAAAATGCTCTGGAGCCCACACACAATAGTTTTTAATGACATAAAAAAAAAAACATCATTTTTTTAACCACTTCCAGACCAGCCGCCGTCGTTATTCAGTGGTAGGATGGCTCGTTCCTGCAAATCGCTGTACCGGTAAGGCAGTCCCTTTAACAGCTTTAGCAAGCACGTGCAGGGGTGCTGATGCGCATGGTTGACGGCCGATGTGTCCGCTGGCCACCTGTCATTGCTCCACAGAGAGTCAGAACAGGGATCTGTCAATGTAAACAAATGGATCCTTCTGGGATGACAGCCATGCAGACCAATTTGATGCAGTGTGCGGCATATAGTCTGAACACCCACCCCTTTAACCTCTGCAGCAATCATGCAATTATTTCCCAAAGACAACCTCTGGATATGATGCTGAGCGCGTGCACTCAACTTCTTTGGTCGACGATGATGAGGTCTGTTCTGATTGGAACCTGTCCTGTTAAACCGCCGTATGATCTTAGCCACCGTGCTGCAGCTCGGTTTCAGCGTCTTGGCAATCTTCTTGTAGCCTAGGCCATCCTTATGTGTAGAGCAACAATTCTTTTTTTTTTTTTTTAGATCCTCAGAGAGTTCTTTGCCATGAGGTACCATGTTCAACTTCCAGTGACCAGTATGAGAGAATGAGAGCGATAACACCAAATGTATCACACCTGCTCCCCATTCACATCTGAGACCTTGTAACAAATCACATGACACAGGGAGGGAAAATGGCTAATTGGGTACAATTTGGACATTTTCACTTAGGGGTGTACTTACTTTTATTGCCAGCAGTTTAGACATTAATGGCTGTGTGTTGAGTTATTTTGAGGGGACTTCAAATTTACACTGTTATACAGACTGTACACTCACTGCTTTACATTGTAGCAAAGTGGCATTTCTTCTGTGTTGTCACATGAAAAGATATAATAAAATATTTACAGAAATGTGAGGGGTGTACTCACTTTTGTGAGATATTGTATATACAGTATATAAATATATATTTTTTTAAAGCAAGTAAATAATGATTTACTGATATTGGAAGTTTGAGTACGTGCATAAGGTAGACTGCACAGAACTATGTTTTGCTTTAGTTTTATCTTAAAAAGGGTTGGCTGTTCTCCTTTTCCCAGTCCCTGATCATACAATTTCTCAATAGTATTGGTATTAATCACCCTTAATTACCTTAATTACCTTAATTAATCATCATCATCATCATTTTCCTCCAGATGTAAAGAGTGCCACCTTGTCCTCTGTATTGACTAAAAGTGAATAACTCCACACTAAGTTCACTATATGGAATCTTTCCTCATAGCTGAGCTCCTCAATGCCTCTTATCAGTTTGGTTGCCCTTCTCTGCACTTTCTCCAGTTCCCCCGATATCCTTTTTATCAACTGGAGCCCAAAACTGAACTGCATATTCCAGATGAGGTCTTACTAATGATTTGTACAGGGGGAAAAATCTCTCTCTCTCTCTGGAGTCTATACCTATTTTAATACAAGAAAGTAATTTGCTAACTTTAGAAACTGAATCTTGTAATTGCATGCCATTACTAAGCCTATGATCTACCAGAACACCCATAGGTAGATTCACAAAGAGTTAGGCCGGCTTATCAGTAGATAAGCCGACCTAACTCAGAATCTACGCCGACTTATGTTTAAGTGTATTCTCAAACAGAGATACGCTTAAACATATCTAAGATAGGACGGCTAGCGCCGTCCTATCTTAGGTTGCAATATTGAGGCTGGCCGCTAGGTGGCGCTTCCATTGCGGTCGGCGTAGAATATGTAAATTAGTAGATACGCCGATTCACGAACGTACGCCCGGCCGCCGCAGTACATTTACGCCATTTCCGTAAGGCAATATCAGGCCTAAAGTTATTCCATCTTGTACTTAGCCGCAATGCACACTGGGAAATGTAGGCAGCCGGCGCATGCGTAGTTTAAAAAAACGTCAAAAACGTAAGGTCAAGTCTCATTAACATAAAACACGCCCCCTTAGACACATTTGAATTAGGCGCCCTTACGCCCGCCCGCTTTAGGCTACGCCGTCGTAACTTAGCAGGCAAGTACTTTGAGAATCAAGTACTTGCCTAGCTAACTTACGGTGGCGTAGCCTAAACACGATAAGCTACGCTGCCGCAAGTTTAATCCACTCTACCTGAATCTACCTAATAGATCCTTCTCTACCATTGATCTGTTATCCTCCCTAGAATGTATGACGAATGCATGTTTTTAGCCCCCAAGTGCATAGCTTTACATTTATAAAACATTACACACAGGGGTCAAGTCCTGGAGAAAAAAGTGTGGGAACTCCCACCCAAGATCCACTCCCCCACCAAAAAAAAATAAAATGGATACGCTCATATGCATAATTACTAAACCGCAAGTTCTTTCTAAATCCTGCGATAACTCGCAGCAGACCTCCGCAATGTCTCCTGGGAACGATGACAAAAGCTCCCAGGAGACATTGCGGCATCGAGGAAGTGACGGAATACCCGCACACTACCCGATGAATCCATATACAGGAAGTGACCAGTAACATAAAGGATTACTAAGGTTCACCTGCCCCTGACAGTGACTCAAGCTGGGCATCGCCGCTTAGTGAAGGATTGGCTCGGGTGGCTCGGCTTCTCTAGTCCTGCAAAGGGAACGGAGTTCCTGCTGTGAAAAAAGTGCAGGAACTCCGTTCCCACGCGTTCCCGCAGGACTTGAGCCCTGATTACACAGTTTTAAACCCAAAAGCAAACATTTATTTAATTGCAGCTTACCATCTGCATTAGTTTTATTTTTAGGCTTTCTTTCTTCTATTTTCATCTGGTAATCCAGCCAGAAAATCTTTTGTTTTTCATAGCACAAATTCGCTAGTACAATGTATCTGTTTATATTCATGGGACAAACCACTAAACACTGGCAAGGGTCATTAAAATGATCAGCTTTTATTTATTCATGCAAACCTTTATCCCAAAAGAAAAAAAAGTGTTTTCTGTAACTGATGTGTGAACTGGAGTTTGGCTTCCATTTGTTAGGGGATCTGGGTTTAATAATGGAGGAGGACTGTCATTGGCCACTGTTAAAGCCAATCACAGTCCTGCTAGCCCTGTCCACCATCTGGAGGAAGACTCGATTGGTTGTCGCTACCGATCTCAGAAAGAAGAGATTTCACTGTGATTGAGAAAACCACAATCGGGTGACAGTTTGTGGAATTACCGTTGAGCTTCTGGGAATTTTGTTGAAATTATTTCTGAACCCCTGCACTCTGTGTCCCTTTAAGCCACAGCCAGTATTCAGCGCAATGAAAATCGCACCCAACTTTTGCTGCGGTGCTTTGCGCCACACTTTTCCTCAGCTACGGGGGCCCAACTTGTGATCCTGCACACAGGCACAATGCTTTCAGAAAATGCCCCTGACCTGAGCTCATCATTGCACATCTATTCCAGATGCTTGTATGTGACATCACATACAACAATTACATACCCTGTTTCTCCGAAAATAAGCCCTACCCGGAAAATAAGACCTAGCGTGAGTTTCTGGGATGGCTGCAATATAAGCCCTACCCCAAAAATAAGTCCTAGTGAAAGTCCTTGTAAAAACATGTAATCCGTTCTGTAAAAAGATTATATAATGTGCAGTGTGTCTCCCTTTTGTAACTTTATTGTGGAAAATACCTTATTTAAAGCACTGCTGGGCGCTCACGTGACCCACCGGAGCTCTTCTCCTCTCCTCCCGGCTGATATCAACTGTTTTTTTTTCAATAAAACTTTATTAAGCCCCTACCCACTGCAGTACTCAGAGTGGGGCTGACGTCATTGGGGATCTTGGCCCCTCCCTCTGCAGTATTTGGAGTAGGGAAGAAGAGCTCCAGCGGCTCACGTGAGCGGCAAGCGGCACTGTAAGTAAGGTATTTTCCACAATAATGTTACACAAGGAGACACACTGCACATGATATCTTTTTACAGAACGGATTACATCATTTTATAAGGTCTTTAAACAAAGGTTTATTTTTGGGATTACATAATTTCACAATGCTGACTCCAGAGCTGACAAGGGGAGAAACTTTTTTTGTACATACCATAAATAAATAAGACATCCCCTGAAAATAACCCCTAGTGTGTTTTTTGTAGCCAGAATTAATATAAGACCCGGTCTTATTTTCTGGGAAACACGGTACAATACATTTGAGTATCTAAAAAGACTATTTCTCTAAAGGCATGGACAAATACCTCCAAACACTCGAGAATCCTCATACACAGCTGAAGTGTACCCCCTACCATGTGGCGGGGGACACTGATGTATCCAAGGGGGGCATCAGCGCATTACATGTACCTCATTTGTGAGCACTATCGGTATGGATCCAATAAGGGGAATATCTGATTTAATCCTCATTCAAATTTTGTCCTAAATGTAAGGAACAAAAGGATAATAATGATATATCTATATTTATTAAACTGGTCAGGAACTGACCTAAGCACATTGCTCTACCATATAAAAAAGCAAATATATCAAATCTATTTGTTGCTATAGAACACTTACATATATGTAAATCCTTGAATTATGTAGCTTGGGAGCCTAGGATGCACAGCATGCGCGGGTGAACAGTCCGAGATAAGGACATCAGTTATATGTCTGATGTCAAACTACCAACTGATACACTTAAGAAAAAAAGGAAAGAAACAAGAAACAAACAAGAAACAAAAAATAAATAAATAAAGGTGCATCAGAGAGGACATCATAAGTCTGATGACCAATGTAAATCTCACTGATATAATCATAGCCGTAGATACCTTATGGCTTGCATCCATGCTTGTGATCAAAGTTTGTTCTAAAAGACCTTGTAAGATTATCAGACCGTAAGGATCTATGAACAAACGATCAATATAAGTAAACCAAAGACAAAAGTCACTCAGTGAACAGTGAAGACATGTACGTCTTGACACTGCTGACGGTGTTCCAAAAATTACCTGTTTACCGCTGTGCGTCTATCCTGGCTCCCCAAGCTGACCCAGTGTCGGCTGTACTAGCCGTGTGGGTCTTTATATCTGTAACATGCGACGTGGCAATTCCATCGCACACAGGGGATATATAGACCCACACGGCTAGTACAGCTGACACGGGGTCAGCTTGGGGATCCAGGATAGACGCACAGCGGTAAACAGGTAATTTTTGAAACACCATCAGCAGTGTTAAGACGTACATGTTTTCACTGTTCACTGAGGCCCGGATTCACGTAGAATCGCGTATCTTTGTGCGGGCGTAACGTATCCTATTTACGTTACACCTCTGCAACTTTGACAGGAAAGTGCCGTATTCTCAAACCAAAGTTGTGGCGGCGTAGCGTAAATAGGCCGGCGTAAGCCTGCCTAATTCAAATGTGGTAGATGTGGGCGTGTGTTATGTTAATTTTATGTGACCCCACGTAAATGACGCTTTTTAAGAACGGCGCATGCGCCGTCTGTGAAAGTATCCCAGTGCGCATGCTCCAAATTAACACGCAAGAAGCCAATGCTTTCGATGTGAACGTAAATGACGCCCAGCCCTATTCGCGAACGACTTACGCAAACGACGTAAAATTTTCAAAATTCAACGCGGGAACGACGTCCATACTTAACATTGGTACGCCTCATCTACGCCTCATATAGCAGGGGTAAATTTACGCCGGGAAAAGCCTAACGTAAACGGCGTATCTGTACTCTGCCGGCCGGGCGTACGTTCGTGAATTGGCGTATCTAGCTGATTTACATATTTCTAGGCGTAAATCGGCGTACACGCCCCTAGCGGCCAGCGTAAGTATGCAGTTAAGATACGACGGCGTAAGAGACTTACGCCGGTCGGATCTAATACAAATCTATGCGTAACTGATTCTAAAAATCAGGCGCATAGATACGACGGCTCGGACTCAGAGTTACGACGTTGTATCTGGAGATACGCCGGCGTAACTCGTACGTGAATCCGGGCCTGAGTGTCTTTTGTCTTTTTTCTTTTGTTTACATATATTGATTGTTTGTTCATAGATCCTTACGGTCTGATGATCTTACAAGGTCTTTTAAAACAAACGTTGATCACAAGCATGGATCCAAGCCAAAAGGTATCTACGGCTATTATTATATCAGTGAGATTTACATTGGTCATCAGATTTATGATGTCCTCTCTGATGCACCTTTATTTATTTATTTTTTGTTTCTTGTTTCTTTCCTTTTTTTCTTCAGGGTATCAGTTGGTAGTTTGACATCAGACATATAACTGATGTCCTTATCTCGGACTGTTCACCCGCGCATGCTGTGCATCCTAGGCTCCCAAGCTACATAATTCAAGGCTTTACATATATGTAAGTGTTCTATAGCAACAAATAGATTTGATATATTTGCTTTTTTCTTCAGTGTATCAGTTGGTAGTTTTTTTTTAACTTTCATTTTTATTGAGATTTAGCATGACAGT
The DNA here is from genome assembly GCF_905171775.1 of Rana temporaria. NCBI lineage: Eukaryota > Metazoa > Chordata > Amphibia > Anura > Ranidae > Rana > Rana temporaria. The sequence goes on along the minus strand of NC_053498.1, from coordinate 38,498,105 downwards.
CAAATGAAATACAAAAACATATGCTTTTCATAGTATCATAAAGATCTGCGTAAACATAAAACATCCCAAATTATTATATATATAGAAAGAAAGATTTTTTTTTTAGAAAAAATAAATAAACAAATAAACAAAATAAAATAAAGGAACCCGACCTCCTGACTGTTCAATTGCTAGTATCACTCAATTCTTTATTTATTCAAAGTAAATAGAACTGGGCCTCACGGACCCTTGCACCATAATACTATAATGCAGAGGTGGGCAAACTACGGCCCGCGGGCCGTATACGGCCCGGCGGACCTTTTAATCCGGCCCCCGGGCCGATCGCTAGAAATCTGAATTTGAAGTCTGAATTTGCAGCCGAAAGATTTGCTGGTATTAGCCGCACCTATTTCCCGCCCCCCCCCCCGCTGGTGCAGCCGAAGAAACCCGTGGGGGTTAGCTGCGCCTCCTTTCCCGCCCCCTGCTGATTCAGCCGAAGAAGCCATTGGAGCTGGCCACGCTTCCTTTCCCCGCCCCCGCTGACGGCATTCCCAGCCGCCCGTCACCACGTGGAGTGAGTGTCCCCGAATTCAAAAAAGTCCCCCAATTCCCGCCAAGTAATGACCCGGTCCCGACTCCTCATCTCACACTGTGCACACTGCACAGGCTGCTGTAGGAGACCTGAGACGGCCGAGGACTGCAGGCAGCAAAACACTGACAGGACAGAGATTTCATCATCATCATCATCATCAGGTACTTGCTTGTGGGGATGCTGGCAGCAATTGATGGCACACTGGCAGCAATTGATGGCACACTGGTGGCACACTGACAGCAATTGATGGCACACTGGCAGCAATTGATGGCACACTGGTGGCACACTGGCAGCAATTGATGGCACACTGGCACCAATTGATGGCACACTGGCAGCAATTGATGGCACACTGGTGGCACACTGGCAGCAATTGATGGCACACTGGCAGCAATTGATGGCACACTGGTGGCAATTGATGGCACACTGGCAGCAATTGATGGCACAATGGCAGCAATTGATGGCACACTGGCAGCAATTGATGGCACACTGGCAGCAATTGATGGCACACTGGCAGCAATTGATGGCACACTGGTGGCACACTGGCAGCAATTGATGGCACACTGGCAGCAATTGATGGCACACTGGCAGCAATTGATGGCACACTGGCAGCAATTGATGGCACACTGGTGGCACACTGACAGCAATTGATGGCACACTGGCAGCAATTGATGGCACACTGGTTTATGTATGTCTTAGTGATTGATTAACATCACAACTTCATTGATTTGAAATTGATACCCTTATTTTTTGTATGATTTTTGCTTTTGCTCATCACTGCCACACACATGCAGCCATGCATTGCACATGTGTGGCAGTAATGAGCAAAACTAAAAATCATACAAAAAAAAAGCTATCAATGAAGTTGTGATGTGAATCAATCACTAAGACAATAAGACATACATAAACCATAATTTATGACACGGCATACATTGTCGTTTGGCAGGACTTTATGGGGACAATGTCTGCAGTCTCTGATCCTCTCTAGTATCATGTCTGCAGTCTCTGATCCTCTCTGGTATCATGTGCACAGTCTCTGATCCTCTCTGGTATCATGTGCGCAGTCTCTGATCCTCTCTGGTATCATGTCCGCAGTCTCTGATCCTCTCTGGAAATTTTCACTAATATGAGTCACAAATAGTGAAAAATGTTCATTGTTTTGGGAAATTTTGTTTAATAAATTAAAAAAAAATTCTTGTAAGGCAACCTCACTTTTTCATTGTTTAACTATAACAAGTACTCGTACCAGTTGTCAAACAATGATATTTATTGCTTTTTATAAAGAAATACAATTGATTGTATGCAGTATTTAGTTTAGCCTTTTGGCCCGGCCCTCCAAAATATTTTTAGTTTCTCATGTGGCCCCATCGAAAAAATAATTGCCCACCCCTGCTATAATGGATATGACTTACTTAAACTAGTATATGTTTCCATTAAATACCCCAAAAGGGGGAAAAAAACTAAGAAAGAAGGAAGAGCATAATATATAAGATTGGGAATATTCTCCAGTGAGCCCTTTCCAGGTTTTGCTGCTGGGTCATTATCCCTTATCTCTGTAAAACTTTCTAGTCATCCTTATTTTATTTCCCTTTGTAATTGGGGCCAATACAGCCAGTTGGTAGTTTGACATCAGACATATAACTGATGTCCTTATCTTGGACTCTTCACCTGCACATGCTGTGAATCTTAGGCTCCCAAGCTACATAATCCAAGGCTTTATATATATGTAAGTGTTCTATAGCAACAAATAGATTTGATATAATTCCTTTTTTATATGGTAGAGCAATGTGCTTAGGTCAGTTCCTGACCAGTTTAATGAATATAGATATATCATTATTATCCTTTTGTTCCTTACATTTAGGACAAAATTTGAATGAGGATTAAATCATATATTCCCCTGATTAGATCCATACCGATAGTGCTCACACATTAGGGAAATGTAATGCACAGACGCCCCGCTTGGATACATCCGTGTCCCCCGCCACATGGTAGGGAGTACACTTCAGCTGTGTATGAGGATGTTTAAAGGTATTTGTCCATGCCTTTAGAGAAATAAGGGCAGATCCACAGAGCAAGTACGCCAGCGTATCTACTGATACGCCGGCGTACTTTCAAATTTCCCGCGTCGTATCTTTAGTTTGAATCCTCAAACCAAGATACAACGGCATCTGGGTAAGATCCGACAGGCGTACGGCTTCGTACGCCTTCGGATCTTAGATGCAATACTTCGGCGCCCGCTGGGTGGAGTTTGCGTCGTTTTCCGTGTCGGGTATGCAAATTAGCGATTTACGACGATCCACGAACGTACGCGCGGCCGTCGCATTTTCTAACGTCGCCTGTAGTCGGCTTTTTTCGGCGTATAGTTAAAGCTGGTATTTTGCGGCGTATAGATAGACTTGCCATGTTAAGTATGGCCGTCGTTCCCGCATCGAAATTTGAAAAATAAAATTTTTGTGTAAGTCGTCCGTGAATATGGATGGACGTAACTCACGTCTAAGTTAAAAAAAATGATGTCCTAGCGACGTCATTTAGCGCAATGCACGGAACGACGCATGCGCAGTTCATTCAGCACGGGGATGCGCTTCATTTAAATGAATCACGCCCCCTACCCGCCGATTTGAATTCCGCCGCCAGAAATACACTACGCCGCCGTAACTTAAGGCGCAAATTCTTTGAGGATTCGAAGATCCGCCAGGTAAGGTACGGCGGTGTAGCGTATCTCTGATACGCTGCGCCCATCTAATTATCTGTGAATCTGGCCCGCAGTCTTTTTTGATACTCAAATGTATTGTATGTTACACTTATATTAGTATGTATTCATTACATTTGTTGCGTGTTTGTGTGTATTTATGACTTTTTTTGTATTTATTGTAGACAATTAAAGTCTGTGCGTCCCTGAAGAAGCCTAAATCAGGCGAAACATGTAGGACTGTCAGCATGTGAATTTAAAGGAATGAGTGCACTGCGTTTTTTTGCTCATACATCACAGGTGGGTCCCGGAGCATGCTGGGACTGTGACGTCATAAGAGGCCTATATAAATCGCTGCGCACCACACACCCGTCATTACAGCAGGAGGGAGCATCAAGTCAACATCGGAAGAAAAGAAGAGACCCTGTTGAGACCCACATTCTGAGGAAACGTGGGCTCTCAGGGCCAGTCCTATCCACCCTGGTTAATGCTACGAAGCCAGCCTCCAGGCTCATCTACTACAGAATCTGGAAGGCATATGTTTCCTGGTGTGAACCCAGAAAGTGGCATCCTAGGAAGTTTGCCATTAATAGGATTCTTGCCTTTCTTCAGTTGGGCTTAAATATGAGGTTGGCCTTGAGCATTATCAAGGGCCAAATCTCGGCTTTGTCTGTATTTTTTCAAGCGCTTACTTCTCATTCCCTAGTTAGGGCCTTTGTTCAGGGTGCACTGCGGTTAAATCCGGCGATTAAGTCTTTGGTATTGGTATTGTCTGTTTTACAGAAGCTACCTTTTTAACCTTTACACCAGGTTTCTCTAAGTCTGTTGACACAGAAACTGATTTTTCTTGTAGCCATATCCTCGGCTAGAAGGGTATCAGAATTGGCAGCTCTTGTGTAAAGAACCGTATATGATTATTCATGAAGACAGGGTGGTGCTACGAGCTCACCCGATTAGCTACGGCTCAGATAAGGAAGACGGATTGTCTTTTCATTCTGCCACAAGGCCCAAAGAAGGGCCAGGCAGCGTCAAGATTCACTATTTCAAGGTGGATTCGACAAGTTATTATTCAGGCCTATGATTTAGAAAAGAAGATCCTTCCTTTTCAGGTGAAAGCACACTCGACTAGAGCAGTTGGTGCTTCGTGGGCAGTGCATCACCAGGCCTCCATGGCTCAGATCTGTAAGGCTGCTACTTGGTCTTAGGTCCATACATTTACATCAGGTAGATGTGAGAGGTTACGAGGATGCCGCCTTCGGGCGTAGTGTACTGCAAGCAGCAGGATAAATCCTCTGGCTCAATGGTGGTCTTATTCTGATCTGTGTCTCCCTTCCCTCCAATTTTAGCATTGCTATGGGACAAAACATTAAGTAATTAAGGCTCTGTGTCCTGTGATGTATGATCAAGAAAATAGGATTTTTTTAATACAGCTTACCTGTAAAATCCTTTTCTTGGAAATACTTTACGGGACACAGAGCTCCCACCCCTCTTCGGAGTTAAACATAGAACACTTATTGCTTTGCTACAAAACTGAGGCACTTCTCCATTTGGGAAGGGTTATATATTGCAGGAACTCAATTCTAATTGGATTTGCCAGTGACCAATCACCTGTGGTGACTACATAACCCATTAAGTAATTAAGGCTCCGTTTCCCGTGATGTATTCCCAAGAAAAGGATTTTACAGGTAAGCTGTATTAACAAATCCTATTTTTCTCTTCCTGTTTAACACAGAGTGTGATGTCTGGACATACAGACAAGATAGCGAACATTGCTGATTGGAGGAAAGGCACGCACCCCCTCTGCACATAGGCAGAGACTCTCAGAGGTGTTTTGTAACAGGGCCAGCTCCCTGCTAATCGATTTTAGCAACCTCCCCTGACAGAAATGTCAGGCTGCTTTTATCTGATGTGTTCGAGAATTTGTCAGGAATTATCAGGCTGATATCGGGCTGATAACAGAGGAACGGGTCAGGAGAGAGCTATGGGACTTAACTCTTTGAAGAGAGATAACAAAATACTGCAGATATATGTGCCCAGCTCAACTTTCATGAATTGGGTTTACATCCACTTTAACCTTTTAAGGAAAAGAATGCTCTATTTCCTTTTCTGGTACTTTCAGAACTATTTGCATATATGTCAACTTTTGTAGTGTTTTGTATGTCAGTGGTTGAATTTGTGACTACTTTTCACAGATTTTTTTCCCCAAAAGGGAAAAAATATTAAATTTTCAGTAAGTACATATGTTGCTAACATTGTTGCAAATTGAATTGTAAATTTTGTTCTGACTGTTACATTTTTGCTGGGTAGCTATACCAATATTATTCAAGATCATATTTCATATTGTATTTAGGATCTCTAATCTTAATAACACATATCTAATCAGAATTATTTTTGGACAACTTCTGAAACAAAATTAATTTGTAAGATAAGATATTGGGCCTAGACAGACAGCCAGATGTCTTTCTGAGAAATACATGTGAAAAATCTGCTCAAGCTCAAAAGCACAAGGATTCACCACGTTGTGCAACAAAGCCAATGCTATTTAATCATCAATGTTTTTCCTTTTCCCTTTTCAAAGGAAAGGATCAGTACTACTGCATAGGTTTTTCAAATAATTTAAAATGAACCTTTTGCCAGAATGTAAGGTCAATTTATGACATCAGGCCTCTCCCATACAAAATAGTTTCTGCATGCACTGGAGAAGGTGAAGTTCCAACCCTTTTGGTTGATATCCTGAGAATGCTGAGTATCACAATCTTAGCAAGGAAATGCTCCAACACAGTACGCAGTCTTTTCATGAGATTTAGGGTCCTCCTCATTTATACAGTCTCCCAGAAAGGATCATGACATCAGCCTACCCAGGGTTTTTTCCCATAGGTGTTTTTCCAGGTTTGATGCTGTAATTTGAAATGGGGGGGAGGCCTGATGTAATATACAGATCTTGCATTTTGGTGCAAGGTCTCCTTTCACCAATGTAGGATGAAAGGCATTAATATAGCCATAGTAGACCATGCAATTGCAATTCACGCAGAACAGATATTTTAGGCTGACCATGCACTGACCGAATTTTGGCTTAGGGTTGTCCCGATATCGATACTAGTATTTGTAGTAGTTGTCCCGATACCGAGTATTTGTAGGAGTACTTGTACTCGTGCAAATGCTCCCGAAGCCTAGTCCGATACCTGGACACTCAGGAACAATCGGTGCGGCGGCTCCACCTCCGTGTCCTCCTTCGGCCCCTCCCTGTCCCAGATCTTTCAGGATGGAGGAAGGAGCTAGTAAATATGTAATTTACTGATTCCTTCCTTTTCCGAATGCACAGAGTCAGTGATTACTGACTCTGTCCATTCATAACTGAGCATTGTAAACTGTTTTTAGGATGCTTCAGTTTATGAATGGAGAGGAGCCACTGTCTCCTGTCCAATCATTTTTGTGCAGCTATGTACATATATGAATTTCTGTCTCATAACCCTGTTGGGTAAGTTTGTTTTATTATTTGTTGGCGTTTATTGTTGCTCTTCTTTATGGGGGTTTATTTTGTCATTTAGTCAAACATAATTTGTATTTCCCCTCTATGCATATATCTATTTATTATTATTTTTTAGATAAAATGTTTTGCCATTTCCATCAACACTACAATTAGCCTGGCAGTTCAGTTGTGTCCCCCCTCCGTTTATATTTAACACTTCAATACAAGGTATGTTTTAGAGGCTACGATTAGCCCATTAATTGGGGATGTTTCTTTGACCATGCTGACTGTATCCATGGCAACTAACCCTTAATTTTCTTATTTTGCTAATTCTTGTGTTTTTTTCATCAGTGTATATACTAGTCCCCTGCAGCCACGTTTTGGCTTGGTGTCCGCCTGGCTGCCTCCGCTGCGGCGTTCGATCCGGATTGTGTCACTGTGGGTATGTGGGCTGGCAGTTTTTGCTTGGTGTATTTGTGATGCCTTTTTTTCTTCTGGGAGCTCTTTTTCTGGGGATTTTCAATGGCTTTGTTATGTGTCGTTATTGTTATTTATATTTTTGTATATTTTTTGTAGATTCTTCTGTATACTGTATAACACACCCCTGAAGAAGCCAACGACTTGGCGAAACATTTAGGGAAATTGGGCTATACCCCAGTGTTACTGTATACTTCACAGGAATTCTGTTTGTTGAATTACTTGTTTGACATACAATAAAATATTGTCTTTTTTTATATATTGTTTTTTTCTTGTGTATTAAAAATTTCTTGTCAGGCACTGTAATAATCCCCTCCATTCCCTATATCTTGTACCAGTTTTAGGGATGAGGTGCAAACAAAAACCTGACCTGTCCTTTAGACAACGCGCAGGGTTTTAAGGATCCAACTGATAAGAAGCTGGAGTCCCTATTAAAAGCCTCCTCTTCCATGGCTGTAGTACAACCTGCAGTTGCAGCCGTTGGTGTATGTCAGTTCCTCAAGAAACAAATGAAGCATATGATTAACCTCCTCCCTACAGAGGAGATTGAGGTTCATGAGGACCTTTCTAAGGCCTTGTGCTTTGCGATTGATGCGATTATGGACTCTGTTCAACAAGCATCTCGCTTGAATCTCCTGCAGGTACACATGCACAAGTCCCTTTGGTTAAAACATTGGGAGGCCAAGGCTTCTTGCAAGAAATACTTGGCAGCGTTTCCCTTTGGGGGAGAACGCCTGTTTGGGGATGACCTGGATAAATACATCCAAAAGATTAATGGAGGCAAGTCTACTTTATTGTCCTTTAAGAAGAAGAGTAAGCATCCCTCATTTAAACGTACTCTTTCTCCAGCCCCTGGAAACTCAGTCTCCAGGCAGTGGTGACGGCCTTCCCAGTCTAACGCTAGGGGAAAAAGCCCCAGAGCCAAGCCCTAGGGCAGAAAAAAACTTGGGGGTTAAAGTCAAAACAGACCCCCAAAACTTCCCTATAAAGGGAATCCCCCCGCTCGGTTGAGTGGGGGGAAGGCTGCTGCTTTTTGTAAACGCCTGGCGGAACGAAGTTCAGGAAAAGTGGGTCATCGCCACAGTGTCCTCAGACTACAAGCTAGAATTCAGAGAACTTCAAAGATCCAGAAAAAAGAAGGCCTCTACTGCTGGCCTTGGAACATCTGTTGTCCCAAGGGGTAATCTTGGAGTTAGCTCCAGAGGATCAGGGGTCAGGATTCTATTCAAACCTGTTTACGGTTCCAAAACCGGGATGTCAGACCTTTTCCAGATCTGAAATGTCTGAATCACTTTCTGAACATTCGCTCCTTCCGCATGGAATCTGTTCGTTCAGTTGTTTCCACTCTTCAGGAAGGAGAATTCCTGGCATCAATAGACATTAGAGATGCGTATCTACATGTGCCAATATTTCCCGCTCACCAAAAGTTTCTAAGGTTTGCGGTAGATCAGCGCCACATTCAGTTTGTGGCCCTTCCTTTCGGGCTGGCTACAGCACTTCAAGTGTTCACAAAAATACTGGCCCTGGCAAGGCTAAAGGCACGAGGCATAGCAGTAACAGCCTACCTGGACGATCTGTTGATCATAGATCAGTCCACTGCACGCTTGGACCACAATGTGCGCACAGCACAGTGGAATTTTAGAGTTCCTAGGCTGGGTCCTCAATCTGGAAAAATCTTTCTTGCAGAATCAAAGAAGGCTGGAGTACTTGGGCATGATTGTAGACATGTCCCAAAGCAAGGTATTAATTCTTATGCCAAAGGCAAAAACCATAGGAAACTTGGTCTGAGTGGTAAAGGCAAAAAGAAGGCCTTCCATCTGTCTATGCATGATATTATTGGGAAAGATGGTAGCTTCATTCGAGGCTGTTCCTTTATGCCCAGTTTCACTTGAGACCGTTACAGGGCGGAATTCTGTCAGTTTGGAACAAAGCTGTTCAGGCCCTGGATCTTCCTATGATATTATCTCCAGGGGTTTGCCAGAGCCTCAATTGGTGGTTGCTCCCCCAAAATCTGTCAGAAGGGAAATCCTTCAATCCAGTTACCTGGAAAGTGGTGACCACAGACGCCAGCCTTCTCGGCTGGGGGGCAGTGCTAGAACAAACATCTGCCCAGGGAAAAAAAAGCTCCTACCCATCAACCTTCTGGAGAGTCGGGCAATTTATTTGGCCCTCAAAGTTTGGTCTTACAGACTGCAAGTCTGGCCTGTTCGGGTTCAGTCCGACAATGCTACGGCCATGGCCTATATCAATCACCAAGGAGGCACCAGAAGTCTGGATGCCCAAAAAGAGGTGAATCACATCTTGGCCTGGGCATAAAGGCATATTCCTCGCCTATCTGCAGTCTACATTCCAGGGGTAGAAAATTGGCAGATGGATTTTTTGAGCCACCAGCTATTGAGTCCAGGAGAACTGCCTGTGTCCTCTGCAGTGTGCACCTAAAGCTACGTAGTGTGTACTGCCTGTGTCCTCTGCAGTGTGCACCATAAAGCTTATTGCGATTTTTTTGTTGGTGGGAGGAAAAAGCCATCTATGGTAGAAGTAAACCACAATTGAGTTTTTATAAACGATATATTGACAACATTTTTATAATTTGGGCAGAATCAAAAGAATCCTTTCTTGAATTATTGAAAGAAATGAGAAGCAACCCATATGGTATTTCTTTTCCTGAGCTACGACTACGTTAATTTTCTGGATCTGGCTATATTTAAAGAGAGCGGGAGATTATTCACTCGCACTTTCTTTAAGGAAGTTGATAGAAATGGTTATATACCATTGGGAAGTTGCCAGCATCCAATATGGCTGAGTGGTTTTCCTAAAAGCCAGATGCTTAGAGCGAGAAGAAATTGCAACAAAATTGAAGACTATGATATTCAGTCACATACCATTCTATATAGATTTCAAGAAAAGGGGTATAACATTAGGGACCTTAAGAGAACAAAAGAAAATATAAGAAATATTTGTGACAGAAAGGGATTCTCTCTTTAAGAAGAAACCACATAAGAAGAAAGATTATGGTGTTGCATTCTTAACAGGTTTTACTAGACAACACAAACAACTTGAGAAAATTATAAAAGAACATTGGCCTCTACTACTCAAAGATAGAGATCTTGGAAACATTTTACTTGCTCAGCCGCAGTTTATTTATACCAAACCTCCAACACTTAGCTAAAATTGGCACATAATATAATTAACCCCCCCCCCCCCCAATAAATACTTTACGTTTTTAGATCAAACTGTTTTTTTTTTAGCTGTGGTAAATGTGTGATTTGTTGAACCTCCAAACACAGGATTAGGAAGACGACGCAATTTACTTCCCACTCCCAGGGCAAATCTTATGAGATCAAAAAATTCATCACGTGTGGAACCACCCATGTCACTTACCTTTTGTCCTGCCCTTGTGGCCTCCAATATGTGGGTAGAACCACTAGGAGATTGGACATTAGGTTAAGACAACACGTGAATAGAATTAGAAAGGGTTTCATTGCAGTTTGTCTAACCACTTTAAATTGTATCATAACAGTGATCCCAGGGGTTTGAAGTTTTGTGGAACTGATAGGGTTGAGGCGCATTGGAGGGGCTCCAATCTTAAGAAAGCCATCTCCCAAAACGAAACCCAATGGATGGATAGGTTAGGTACTATGAGTCCGTATGGCTTAAATATTGAACTAAATTTGAACTGCTTTTTGTCTAACTGGTAGTTTATTTTTATATTTTTATTTTCATTTTATTTTCTTTATTTATTAAAAATAATATTCATATTATTGTTATTTTTCTTAATTTTTATTTTCTTTATTTCTTTTTTCTTTCATCATTTCTATTTCTTATTTATAAATTTATTCTGCTTTTATGCTGACTATCAATTTGCATATAATTAATGAATTCTTAGCATATCCTTATGAATTTCCAATTAATGAATTGTCGTTTAACAATGTTTTTAAAAGTTACTTTAATAAAGTTTGTTAGTCTTTGGCAATAACAGGAAATGATGTGACTGAAGGGAAGTGGGTGTTTGATTACACCAGATGGTTTTCCTCTCACACCATTGGCTAATAGCAGGGAGTTAATGGCTCCCTTGCATATAAATTCCATCATTTGAAACGGAAGTGATGTCCGATCTCACGTACCAGTGACGCTACTTCTGGTATCCGCGGAACGCACGCCGCCAGATACGAACCCGGAACACACCGATGCCTGTTTTGCTTAGCCGTCTCGTGAGTGACGTTAGTGTAAATGCACAGTGATATAGTGCCGGCAGTACTTCACAATGTACCTTTTATCTTTTGTTTTATGATGCATGATCTCCTTGGCCTACATGAATATATGCATATGGAAGCTTCTCTGAAAATTTGGATCCACGCATTAGATCTCTAAAGTTTACAAGCATTCTCTGACCCCTGGATTGCAAAGCTGAGGGTCCTTTAACTCTGGTGAGTGGGGTCACAAGAGGGGAGAGTGATACTTGGAATTTCTTTTAACTAAGAAATAAGAATTGTTGTAGGAAGTACCCAGCACCTTATATTATCCACTATAGCACTTTATATTATCACATTGTTATGTATTAGCACTTTATTCCGCCAGCGCTGTTACTATCTATATATCCTACTATTTAAGATTTTAGTACCTTTGTAATAGCAGCTGCTGTCTTTTTTTTATCTAAGTTTTCTCCTTCAATTACAGGCACTGATGGGCACTGATAAGGCGGAACTGATGGGGTGGCACCAATGAGGTGGCACTGATGAGGTGGCACTGATGATGGTCACTGATAGGCGGCACTGATGGTCACTGATAGGCGGCACTGATGAGCACTGATAGGCGGTGCTGGTATGCGACACTGATGGGCACTCATAGGCGGCACTGATGGGCACTCACAGGCGGCACTGATGGGCACTTATGGGTGGCACTGATGGGCACTTATGGGTGGCACTCATAGGTGGCACAGATGGGCACTGGTGGGCACTGATGGGCATGGATTAGCACTGAGAGGTAGCACTAATGAACACTGAGGGGTGGCACTGATACTGATGGTGGCATTGCTGGGCATCACTTCTTTTTATGTTGTGCCCATGTTGCCAGTCAGTGCCCATTTGTGGGCACTGATTGGCATCTATTGAGAAGATTTTTTAACATGTGTATGGCCATACCTGGCCATCCACATGTTGCCCCCTTCCCTGGTGGTCCTGGTGGCTTCCCTGGTTGTCCAGTGTGGGCATCCGCAGGGGGGCTACGCTGATAAACAATCAGCATATACCCCCCTGTCAGGAGAGCCGCTGATCGGCTCTCCTCTACGCACGTCTGTCAGACGCGAGTGAGGAAGAGCCGATCAACGGCTCTTCCTGTTTACATCGTGATCAGCCGTGATTGGACATTCTGTGGCATGGTATCCTGCTGGATGTCAATAAATGTCCAGTCAGGATAACTGAACCACTTCCCAGATGTCAATTGTCTATTAACCGGGCGGGAAGTGGTTAACAACTTTAACCCCCGGAAGAATTTACCCCCTTCCTTACCAGAGCACTTTTTGCGATTTGGCACTGCGTCGCTTTAACTGACAATTGTGCAGTCGTGCGACGTGGCTACCAAACAAAATTGACGTCCTTTTTTTCACACAAATAGAGCTTTGTTTTGGTGGTATTTGATCACCTCTGTGGTTTTTATTTTTTGCGCTATAAACAAAAATAAAGCGACAATTTTGAAAAAATATCAATATTTTTTTACTTTTTGCTATAATAAATATCCCCAAAAAATCTATAAAAAAACAAATTTTTTCCTCAGTTTAGGCTGATACGTACTCTTCTACATATTTTTGGTAAAAAAAATGCAATAAGCGTATATTGATTGGTTTGCGCAAAAGTTATAGCGTCTACAACATAGGGGATAGTTTTATTGCATTTTTATTTATTTGAATTTTTTTACTAGTAATGGCGGCGATCTGCGTTTTTTTTTTATTATTGTGACGGACATATCAGACACTTTTGACATTTTTGGAACCATTCACATATATACAGCGATTAGTGCTATAAAACTGCACTGATACTGTATAGATGTGACTGGCGCTGAAGGGGTTAAATATGTTCCCTAGTGTGTGATTCTAACTGTAGGGAGAGTGGACTCGCAAGGGGAGGAGACCAATGTGTGTTCCTCTGTACTGGGAACACAACATCGGTCTCCTCACCTCTGACAGGACGTGGATCTGTGTGTTTACACACACAGATCCACAGTCCTGCCGTGTAAAAAAAAAAAAAAAAACCCACACCATAATCCCCCCTCCACCAAATGATTTCCCATAGCCACACTCCTAAACCAATCTTTTAATAGGGGCTTCTATCTCCAGAGGTTCGGATCAGCCATGGGAGCTAGCTTTTCACCATTTCTAACCAACATTTATATGGGTTGGTGGGAGAGGTGCCGTATCCTTGGAGATGGAAACCCTTTTCGTTGAGTTATCAAATTTTATCGCAGGTATATAGACGACTTGTTGTTTGTCTGTTCAGATACTGTGGGTGATTTGGAAAATTTCCTTTCTTATTTAAATCACAACGATTTGAACCTGAGTTTTATGTGACAGATGAGTCGATTTCGGACATTGTACTTTTAAGTAGAGATGGTCATATTACATCCAATATAAAAGGGAAACCGAATTCGTGTGATGCCTTGTTTCGTGCTGACTCAGGACACTCCAATCATGTTTCGGCATACCCGTGGGACAAATTTTTATAATGAGGAGGGTGTGCAGCGAGGAGGAGGATTTTCAGAGAGAGAGAATTGGGAGAGCGATTTCTGAAAAGGGGTTACGGTATGGGTACACTTCGTAGAGCTACACATATTGCTGATAGTACAGCTAGAGATATACTTTTATGTGATAGGTGTGAAAACAAGATTCTGTTAACATCCTGTTTTTTTCAACCCCATATAGTCTTGAATTCCAAAAAATTAAGAATATAATCCTTTATAAGGATGATATATATGTCACGATTTTATCAAGGGTTTTAGATCGGTATCTCGTCAGGCACCTTCTCTCAGTAACGCTCTGTCTCCCAGTGATTTCAGGTCTGGTGTCCAGACTAGGACATGGCTTGATTTTGTGGGTGATTTAAATTGTGGTGCTAGCGATTGTCCATGTTTCCCTTGTGTTGTGAAGGGTGATCACAAGGGCTACTACGCCTAATAAGGCCTTTAAAATATATATTTTTAATAAATTGCAATACTAGAAATTTGATCTATTTAATCATGTGTAAAGTATCAGTAAGTCAGTATGTGGGAAGTACGACTAGAAGGCTTAGAGACTGTTTACACGATCACATATATAACATAACAAAGGAGCATGGTACTAATTTGGCTCAACACTTAAAAACTTTCATAATGGTGATGCTAGTTTTGTGCAGATACAGGGCATAGAAAAGGTCACGACACTGCAAAGGGGACAGGAGGAGATAGGTTTAGAATCCTATGTAAACGTGAAGTTTATTGGATATTTTCCCTTAATACTAGAATTCCGCTGGGTCTAAATTTTGAGTGGGATTTGATTTTTAGCACCAAGTGATAGCGCTATTGGTTAGGGGGAATTTATATATTTCCTTTGAAGTTTTTTTGATTTTGTCTATTTTTATTTACTTTCTATTGCTATATCACTTGTGGTCATATTTAGACATTATGGTGTGTAAGTTGCTATTTTGAACTTCACTTTCCTTGTTTTTATTTATTTTTCGCTTTATTATATTTATATATATATATATATATATATATATATATATATATATATATATATATATATATATATACCGTATATACTCGAGTATAAGCTGACCAGAATATAAGCTGAGGCACCTAATTTTACCACAAAAAAATGGGAAAACATATTGGGCCAAATCCTCAAAATCGGAGCCTAACTTAATTTTTCCCATTTAACATATTGGGCCAAATCTGGCGGGAAATTTCTACCTAAGTGCCCGATCCACAAAGCACTTACCTAGAAATTTCACGCAGTGTAACCTAAATTCTCCCGGCGCAAGGCAGTCCTGTTATCCAGGGGGCGACGACAATTTAAATGAGGCAAGCTCCCGCGCCGGCCGTACTGCGCATGCTCGCGACGTTATTTTCCTGACAGGCAGCATGCGAAATTACGTTACGCCGGGCTTTGTGGATTGCGACGGGACAATAAAGTTGCGTCGGGTAAAAAAAAAGTTACGCGCCGAAAAATAAAATTCAAAATTAAAAAAAAATTGCGGCGATCGAAAAAAAGGTCTGTTTTTACAAGGTGTAACTAGTTTACACTTTGTAAAAGCAGCCCTAATTTTACGTATGCAAATGTAAACTTACGCAGAAAAAACAAAGCTGAAAAGCTTTGTGGATCTCCGTAAGTCCTCATTTGCATACGCAAAGCGGCATTTCAATGCGAAATGCCCCCAGCGGCGGATGCGGTACTGCATCCTAAGATCTGACAGTGTAAGTGTCTTACAGATGTCAGATCTTCTGCCTATCTTTGGAAAACTGCTTCTGAGGATCAGTTCCAAAGATAGGCACAGGGATACGCAGGCTGAACAGCAGTTCCGCCTGCGTATCCCTTTTGAGGATTTGGCCCATTGACTCGAGTATAAGCCTAGGGTGAGAATGCAGAAGCTACTGTAAGCAGAAAAGAGGGTCAACAATGCCCATTTTCAGCCTCACTGTGCCTATAAACATCCTCACAGTGCCCATAAACATCCTCACAGTGCCCATAAACATCCTCACTATACCTTATCCGCTTTGTCAGTCTTGATGCGGAGGGAAAAAAAACCCATATTACTCAGTACATTGTCCTCTGATTCACAGCAGGGCTGTGTGTATAGGAAGTCCGGGCCATCCACGTCGTCCATGCGTGCTATGTTTTCCCAATTTCTGTAGTTTTACTTGAAACTACCTTTTCATTAAAAAGTTAAAGTGTTCTTCCATTATGGCTTTTCATTTTTAAAGATAGGGCAGCACGTATCATTTCCAAAGTACACGTACCATTTCCAAAGTACACAAACTACAGCCACGTCCATGATAGATTTAACTGTAAAAAAAAATGAAGTCACAGCTCCTGCCATAATCATAACAAACTTTGCAAGAAAAAAGGGACAGCAAGGGATGCAACGGAGGCACATTCCAGCTCCCTACCTTCCATTTCCCCCTTACATATGTGTAAATATTTAAATGGCCTGTGGAATTTGCTCAAGACGCATGTTTACAGGTACTTGGGCAGGATATAATGGGCTCTGCTTGTCAAAGTTGTCCAGCTGCCAGAGAGGTATGAATGACGCCCTTCTGCGTCCAGTTCTGAACTCCGGGCCACTCACCCTGAACTCCGATGCTTGCAAACATTCCTGTGGCCGGGCAGTGAGACTACATCATGCTGTCTGCGCCGTCCACTATAACATAGCTCCGCCTCCTCCTCGTCACGGACAGCGCCGCTGTGAATCAGGGGACAATGTACAGCGTAATCAGGTTTCTTTCCCTCTGCATCAAGACTGACACTGCAAACATATATATATGGTGTATATATATATATATATATATATATATATATATATATATATATATATATATATATGTAGCACTACCCCCGAAGGAGCTGATGGTTTAGATTTGGGCCTGCTGTTACCTAGTTCTATATGCTTGTTTCAGGGGTTCTCCTTGAAGAGTTGTCCATAAGAATGTCTGCACCAAACACAAAGTCTCTTTCAAGGTTTTTATTGAACAAAGTTCTCCAACAGGGGTAGGGATAGGGAAAGACTCAGGTACTTTTGCTTTGGGGGGTCACGGGTAAAACTTAGATCCAGAGGATTAAAGCGGGAGTTCACCCATTTATTAATTTTGTGACCTTTTCCCCTTAGATTCCTGCTCGTTTTGTCTAGGGGAATCGGCTAGTTGTTTTAAAATATGAGCAGTACTTACCCGTTTTTGAAATGCATCTTCTCCGTCGCTTCCGGATATGGGTCTTCGGGAGCGGGCGTTCCTTCTTGATTGACAGTCTTCCGAGAGGCTTCCGACGGTCGCATCCATCGCGTCACTAGTAGCCGAAAGAAGACGAACGTCGGTGCGGCTCTATACTGCTCCTGCGCACCGACGTTCGGCTTCTTTCGGAAAATCGTGACGCGATGGATGCGACCGTCGGAAGCCTCTCGGAAGACTGTCAATCAAAATAGGAACGCCCAGTCCCGCAGCCCATACCCGGAAGCGACGGAGAGGATGCATCTCGTAAACCGTAAGTACTGCTCATATTTTAAAGCAACTAGCCGATTCCCCTAGACAAAACGAGCATCAATCTAAGGGGAAAAAGTATATTGTAGGGGTGAACCTCTGCTTTAACTCAGCTCCACACTGGATTTCAGCAACCACCAGATAGGCCTACTCTAACCGGCCTAGCAGCTGATGAGAAGCTCGTCAAAGTCTCTGCCACAGACTTAATAAGTGTTGTCAGGCCGTCCCCCGATCTTCTGCCACAAGATCATGTAACCAACTGCACACTTGGTATAGTTCCAACAAAGGTTACACAACTCACGGTGCCAAGAATCTTTCAGCCAGACTGGCAACACAGTGAGACAAATCCGCCATTGTACATCCATCAATTGAATCCCTCGGGTTCAGCTTCCTTTCGTAGATATATATATATATATATATATATATTGTACAGGACGCCAGGATTGGGTCCTGGACGGGTGCTATACAGCACCACTATTTGGGCTATGGTCCCTTTAAATAGCGGGAAGAGTGTTCAGGGGGTCACCCAAAGTGGGTGAAGGATTCCAGGTAAGAGTTAATCCAGAGAGGACTGGCTCGCAGTTCTCTCTGTCTTGATAAAGTAATTTGGGGCCTGGAATTCTGGAGGCTCTAAAGTGCTATTTGGGTGGGAAAGAGCCTCCACTCTTAAAAACTGAGGAGCCAGCACGCAAGGTGTTAACACTCCCAGAGAACCACCCATTTAAACAGGAAGTGATGCTGGAGGTGGTGAAGGAGTGTGGAGATTGCACCTGTGAAGACAAGCTGGGAGTCTGATAGCTGCTGTTCAGAATACAGTGAGGACTTTTGGAATACAGGGGGCGAAGACCCGTCTACCAACGAACTGTATGTCTTTTGTTTTGACTTATTTTTGGTGCTGAAGATAAGCAGACTTTATTTGATGCTGAAGCTAAGTGGACTTTTCGTTTATAGTTTTCCTTGTGTGCTGATAAAAGCCTTATTTTTTGTTGACCTATGAATAAAAGCCTTTTTATGTTCAGGTTGAATGGTTTGTGCACTTAATCCCACCGAGCTATAGCCCCCGAACGTTACAACTGGTGGAGAATGCGGGCAAAGTGCATTTGCAGGCGCAAAAAACATTTAAAATGAAAAACTGACATTTAAAGAGACAGTGTACTTACGGCATGTCTTGAGTGAAGTCAGCCCAGACATTGCAAACAGGCAAAGGCATGGAGGAGGTCATCAAGGCTCTGGCACAAGCCATCGTGACCCAGCAGCAAGCCACTGTGACCCAGCAGCAGGCGTTAGCAGAGGCAAACTGTCGCCATGAGGAAGCGATGGCTCAGCAGCAAGAAAACACACGACTGCTTGTCGCCCAGTTTACGGCTCAGCAGGAGTCCTCTCAAGCACAGGTGGCTGCCTTGCAGGAGGCAGTACAGCGGCTGGTTCAGGGACGAGAGCAAGCAGTCGTTGCCGCTAGCAACCCAGTGTCTGTGAGAGCCAGTCATTTTTTACAAAAGTTAACACCCAGCGATGATGTAGAGGCCTTTCTTACCACCTTCGAAAGGATAGCAGAGAGAGAGGGGTGGCCCCGTGACCAATGGGCTGGCATTATCTCCCCTTTGCTCACCGGTGACCCGCAAAAGGCCTACTTTGATCTCCCGTCTGAGCACATCAGTGACTATGAGCGACTGAAGGCAGAGATCCTGGCCCGCCTGGGGGTAACCACAGCCATCGCTGGCGGTACAAACCTGACAGACCACCCAGGTCACAAATGCATGAACTGATACAGCTGGTCAAAAAATGGCTGCAGCCCGAAAAGTTGTCCGGTCCACAAATGGTGGAACGGGTGGTGATGGACTGGAACCTGCGGTCCCTGCCAGAGGACCTACAGCGATGGGTAAGCCATGGAGACCCTGCAACTGCTGACCAGCTGGTTGAGTTGGTTGAAAGGTATACCGTTGTAGAGGACTTGCTTGGGCCTGCCAAGCGTCGGGAACCCACACTAAGGCTAACCAGACGGACCACAACACCTAGGAGAGAAGCCCTACCAGACATGGGAACTCGCAGACCTGCATCAGCTTCCGCAGAAGCACGAAGGTTGGCGCCAGCCCCAAGGACAGGGGACCTACAGTGTTGGTGGTGTCGGTCCTGGGGGCATACCCGGGCACAATGACCACTGCAGGAGGAGCCTATGGACTGCGGGACTGGTCGGAGAAGCTCCTTCTATGTGCAAAGTGTGTGTGCCACTCATCTTGATCTGGCTGCAGGACGGTTTGAGTGTGAAGTGTGGGTGAACCACCTTCCTGCCAGGGCTCTACTGGACTCCGGTAGCATGGTAACACTAGTACATGCCAGGGTACTTGGGAGGCTTGGGCCAGTAACCAAGACACTACGGGTAGTGTGTATCCATGGGGACACCAAGGAGTCCCCCTTGGTCCCGGTGACTGTTTCCTATGGCCATGCCTCAGTTACACAGGAGGTTGGGGTGGTAAAAAGTTTTATTCATGACATCATAGTGGGGCGGGACTGTCCACTATTTCTGGAACTATGGACCCAGGTACAGATGGGGCTGCCAGGAGAACTGGGGACCCTGGATCTGGAAGGGACAGGGTCTGAGGGGTCCGAACCTGAAACCTCCCCAACATACCCCTCTGATATGGAGACACCTGTCACCAATAATGAAACTGCAGAGAATGCTAATGTGGAGGATAATGCCCCTGTCCCAGGTCTAGAAACCGAGTTGATCTCTGAGGGGGGGAAGTCTTCCCATTGCAAGTTATGCTGGGGGAGGATGATGAGGAGCTCTCCCAGGTTGAGGAGGGGGAAGGGGAAACATCCTCAAGGCCAGTACATCCAGACCTGGATATTTTCAGGGGTGCGTTCGGCACCGCCCAATTACAGGACCCTACCTTGATCAATGCTCGAGAGCAGGTTTCTGTTATTGATGGGGTCTCACAAATGCCAGGCGCAGATCAGAGGTTTCCTCACTTTGCATTGAAGGGGGACTTGGTGTATCGAGTGGCTGAGAGCCGAGGGGAAACTGTAGAGCAGTTGCTGGTTCCCCAACCGTATAGGCGGAAGCTCCTTGATCTGGCCCACAACGATGCACTGGGAGGACACCTGGGGGCGGAGAAAACAGAGACCAGGATAACCGACCGGTTTTACTGGCCAGGGCTGAAAGCCGAGGTTAAAAGGTATTGTGCGTCTTGTCCCATTTGCCAGTTAACCGCCCCAGTGTCCCACTATAGAAATCGTCTGGTACCCTTGCCAATTATTGAGGTCCCGTTTGAGCGAATCGCTATGGATCTGGTGGGACCCCTGGTAAAGTCGGCCCGGGGGCCCCAATACATATTGGTATTCCTAGATTATGCAACTAGGTATCCAGAAGCCATCCCTTTGAGGAAAGTCTCCTCTAAGGTCATTGCCAGGGAATTGTTTCAAATGTTCTCACGAACTGGGTTCCCCAAAGAGATACTGACGGATCAGGGTACCCCTTTTATGTCAAAGGTGATGGCGGACTTGTGCAAACTGTTCCAAATTAAGCAGTTGCGGACGTCCGTCTATCACCCGCACACCGATGGCCTGGTTGAGTGGTTTAATAAAACCCTAAAGTCCATGTTGAAAAGAGTAGTCCAGAAAGATGGTAAGGATTGGGATATGCTACTCCCTGCTCTGTTGTTTGCTATCCGGGAGGTTCCACAAGCATCCACGGGCTTCTCACCATTTGAATTAGTGTATGGACGAAGGCCCCGGGGGTTACTCGATCTGGTAAAAGGGACATGGGAAAGTGAGTCCTCACCGCATAAAACGGTGGTAGAGCATATCTCTCAAATGCGAGAGAGAGTGGCTAAGGTGATGCCGCTAGTGAGGGAGCACATGCAGAAGGCTCAGGATGCCCAAAGAAGAGTGTATAACAGGTCGGCTAAAATTAGACAGTTCCAAGTAGGAGACCGGGTGGCTGTTCTAATACCCACGGTAGAGAGTAAATTATTGGCCAAGTGGCAAGGCCCGTTTGAGGTGGTAGAGAAAGTCGGTGAGGTGGACTACAAGGTACACCAGCCAGGGAAAAGAAAACCATACCAGATCTATCATGTTAATTTGTTGAAACCCTGGAGAGACAGAGAACAAGTGTCTGCGGTAGTAGGGGTACAGTCAGGGGACCATGCAGGGATCGACCTGGTGCAGGTTGCTGCTACCCTGACTGGGCCCCAAACCCAGCAAACAAAATAATTTTTACAAAGAAATAAGGATATGTTTTCAGGGTTGCCCGGTCGCACCAATGTCATCGAGCATGACATTGTGACCGAGCCGAATGTAAAAATCCGATTAAGGCCTTACCGTATCCCAGAAGCTCATAGGGTGGCAGTGTCGGAAGAGGTTAAAAGAATGTTCGAGCTTGGAGTCATTGAAGAGTCGCAGAGCGAGTGGTCAAGTCCAATCGTGTTGGTACCCAAGCCCAACGGCACTCTCCGCTTCTGCAACGACTTCAGAAAACTTAATGAAGTCTCCAAGTTTGACGCATATCCCATGCCACGGGTAGATGAGCTGATTGAGAGGTTAGGTCCTGCCAGGTACATCACCACGCTGGACCTCACAAAAGGGTACTGGCAGATCCCCCTGACTAAGGAAGCCAGGGAGAAAACAGCCTTCTCTACCTAGGAAGGCCACTTCCAATATAAAAGGATGCCGTTTGGTCTACACTCAGCCCCAGGGCTGCTGATAAGGAAGTACCCCGGCCTCATAAACTCCACAGGGGGGCCCGGTTAACGCTAAAATGTATTTTTAGCAAAAATAAAAAATAAAAAAAATAGGACTTTATAACCCACACCCACTTTATTGCCAGGGAATATAGTAATTTCCTGGGCCCCCTCAGGTCAACAGAGGGGCCCAGGAGGTGAGAGCAGAGGAGGGACTATTTCTCCATTTTCGGGCGCAGGCACACAATTTCCCACTACATGCTGCTCTTAACCTGTGCACCTACACAGATTATAGTTCCGGCAATTCACTGTGTGCCTTCCCTGGCGGATGAATTCTATTGTGAAGTGGCTCTCCTGCATCAGAGTCCCGTTGCTGAAGCCCGAGGGAGAGAGCAATCACTGTGACTGAGGAGGCTCAGAGTTCAGCAGGAGAACTTGTGGCAGTGATACACAGGCAAGCAGTCCCCTTCAGATGACACACAGGCTACTCAGGCAAGTGCAGTCCTCAGACTTCCTGCTGTGTGCTAATGATGATGATAGAGATCACAGCACAGCAGGTTCTCTCAGTGTCATATGGCTATTGGATGCTGACATTGCTATGTGCTGTGTTATAGTCCCACAGTACAGCCATAAGTTAACAATGGCAGCACCCAACAGCCATGTGACACTGAGAGAGCCACAGAGAACCTGCTGTGCTGTAATCTCTATCATTATCCTCATCATCATAAAGACACAGATGCTACTTTACACTTTTGTTTGGGAGGGGGGGGGGGTAAAAACACACAGCTGAGCTGCATTTTGCCACCCCCCAAACCACTCCCCTTTAAGGACCTTTTACGCCAGGTTTCCAATTAGATCCGACCTGTTAGTTTTTCCTTCGAACCTGCTTGATAGCTCCATGTACGTCTAGGGATACAGATGTAAATTGCCTTGTGCTCATTTACACCCACCTACCTCCATGTCCATTCAGATCCAAAACAAAATGGAAAAGGACTGTATCTCAAATGTGGCAGATCAGAGTTAGCCTGATGTAAATGGACCCAAGTCCATTTACATCTGGTCACCCATATAGCCACCACAAGTCTGTGATGTATGTGGACACACACTGAACGGGCATGGACATCAAAACACTGACATCTGTCACATTCAGCTTCAATTTTGATTGGTGGGGTGCTGTGACAGCTTCCTAGCAGGATAGCTAAGGTGGTTTCAGACTAGAGTCCGAACACACCCGAGCTCATCCCATCAAATTAGTTGTGAAAAAAGTTATAAAATAAGACATCTGTGCTGCTTTATAATATGTGTAATATATTTAGAATATTAATGGTTACTAAAGAATAAGTTCACCTTTTGGAACATGTTACATGTTTCACCTGTTTTTAGGGTGAAATATGTAACATGCTCCTGCCACCAGTTTCCCCGATTCCCCCCCCCTCGTGACAGCATGGGATCAGGGGTGGAGTCGAGTGCGGGATCGGGAGGGGCCCTGTCAGGTAGGCTGTACAGGGCCCCATGATTTCTAACAGCGGCCCTGCTCAGCCCCCGCCACATTCCAAAGGACTATGGACAAAACTCTGCGTCCACACCAACGGTACGCTTCGGTCTATCTAGATGACATAGTCATCTTCAGCACTGATTGGGAGTCCCACCTTCCCCGGGTTCAGGCAGTCGTAGACTCCTTGAAAAGAGCAGGATTCACCATCAATCCAGAGAAGTGTGCCATTGGGATGGAGGAAGCAAAATACCTAGGGTATATTGTGGGTAGAGGGCTGGTGAAGTCCCAAATGAATAAGGTGGAGGCCATACAGGACTGGCCCCGTCCCCTAACCAAGAAGCAGGTCAGAGCATTTTTGGGCTTAGTTGGCTATTATAGGAGGTTTGTCCCCAACTTCGCCACTATTGCTGCACCGCTGACTGACTTGACCAAAGGTAGAAAGTCAGTGATGATAAAGTGGAACGCCGAGGCCGAGACAGCTTTTCAAAAGCTTAAGACAGCTTTGTGCCAAAATCCGGTGCTTGTAGCTCCAGATTTTAAAAAAGATTTTGTAGTGCAGACAGATGCTTCCAGTGAAGGGTTGGGAGCGGTCCTGTCTCAATAAATCAATGGAGATGAGCACCCCGTGTTTTTTCTTAGCAGAAAGCTGACGTCAGCTGAGAGAAACTACGCAGTGGTGGAGCGGGAGTGTCTGGCCATCAAGTGGGCTTTGGACTCCCTACGATATTTTCTCCTGGGTAGGAAGTTGCGCTTGGTGTCAGACCACGCTCCCCTTACGTGGATGAGACAAAACAAGCACACCAATGCCAGGGTAACAAGGTGGTTCCTTTCTCTCCAGGAGTTCAATTTTGTGGTAGAGCACAGACCCGGGAGACAACATCAGAATGCCGATGCCCTCTCCCTTGTCCATTGTATTGTGTGTACTGGTGCCTCCAACACCTCCGCGTTGAGGCAGAGGGGGGGGATATGTACAGGACGCCAGGGTTGGGTCCTGGACGGGTGATATACAGCACCACTATTTGGGCTATGGTCCCTTTAAATAGCGGGAAGAGTGTTCAGGGGGTCACCCAAAGTGGGTGAAGGATTCCAGGTAAGAGTTAATCCAGAGAGGACTGGCTCGCAGTTCTCTCTGTCTTGATAGAGTAATTTGGGGCCTGGAATTCTGGAGGCTCTAAAGTGCTATTTGGGTGGGAAAGAGCCTCCAATAATATAAAACAATCCCTTTAAAAAATCACTTAAAAAGGAAAAATAAAGATCTAAGCTGCTGTTTAAAATAAGTAGAAAAATGAGTAAAAAAGGTATAAAATTGCTAGAAACAGTTCAACTGTGCCAGTCCTATACCAAAACGGCGCTAATGTTGGTAAATTATTAATGTCAATAATATATGGCCAACTCCATAATAGCAGTTTTGGATGAATGATCAAGTGCAGAAATAAAGATAAGTGTCCATAGGTGATCCTAATTAAATAAACAACGTGCACCTTCCACCGAGAAACTCCTGTTCCACCTGTAACCCCCTGGCGGTATTCCCGAGTCTGGATTTCAGGACTAAAAGCGGTATCCCCGAGCCAGACTTGGGATCGCCTCGCAGTGTCCACAGGCATGGTTTACTTACCTTGTCCCTGGATCCTGCGATGCATCCCCGCTGTGTGAGCGAGCGGCGTCCTCGCTCGATTCACACAGTGCCTATGTGCCGCCGATCTCCGTTCCCTGCGACGTTACGACGCACAGGGGCGGAGAACGGCGCCAAGTGCCCTACATGTACTTTTGTATAATAAAAACTGTTCTTTCTGACTGCAAACTGTAGATTGTCCATAGCAACCAAAAAGTATCCCTTTATGTCAAAAGTGGTTTTAGACCAGCTAGAAAACAGCGATAATAAAGTATAATCACTTGCAGAATTGAGAGATAGCGATTTGTGGGGAAATTCGTCCTAAAAAATAAAAGTAATGACAGCGACAATTCTGCAACTGAGCAAATTTCAGTGTTTTTGATTTGATTACGTTATTGAATCATTTTTATTATAATTATATTATTATTTGTAATAATTATTTATAATTATTTATTATATTATAATTTATGATTTTGTTTTTCAAACTTTATCATTGCTTGCTTGGACAGATTTAAGTGAGTTATTAAGTGAATTACAGGCCTACAATTCAAAATGCCAAATTTCCTTGCAAAATAATGGTACCGATTTCAGCACCTAAAATCTGAAATAATCATACCGCCAGGGAGGTTAAACTCACCGGAGCAAATAATTAACCAAGCAGTAAGCAGGAAATCAGCACCAGAAAGGGAATTGCACTCGTCATCAGCCAGGGTAACATAGCGTAATTCCGTTTTATTGTAAACACAAAGGCCCGGATTCTCAGAGGACTTACAACGGCGTAGCGCCATGTACGCCGCCGTAAGTCTGAATCTGACCCGTCGTATCAATGCGCCTGATTCTTAGAATCAGTTACGCATAGATATTCATTAGATCCGACAGGCGTAAGTCTCTTATGCCGTCGGATCTTAACTGCATTTTTTTTTACCGCTAGGTGGCGCTTCCGTCGAATTCCGCGCCGAGTATGCAAATTAGCTAGATACGCGAATTCCCGAACGTACGCGCGGCCGACGCAGTAAAGTTACAACGTTTACGTTAGGCTTTTCCAGCTTAAAGTTGCCCCTGCTATATGAGGCGCAGCCAATGTTAAGTATGGCCGTCGTTCCCGCGTCGACATTTGAAAAAGTTACGTCGTTTGCGTAAGTCGTCCATGAATGGGGCTGGACGTCATTTACGTTCACGTCGAAACCAATGACGTCCTTGCGGCGTACTTTGGAGCAATGCACACTGGGAAATTCCACGGACGGCGCATGCGCCGTTCCGCAAAAACGGCAATCACGTCGGGTCACAGTAGTTTTACATAAAACACGCCCCCCCTGATACAAATTTGAATTAGGCGGGCTTATGCCGGCCGATTTACGCTACGCCGCCGCAACTTACGGAGCAAGTGCTTTGAGAATACAGCACTTGCCGGTCTAAGTTGCGGCGGCGTAACGTAAATCGGATACGTTAAGCCGCCACAGAGATACGCCGCTGGACGTGAACCTGGGCCAAAAGCCCCCACATAAGTGATCCCCTAATATATTGCACGTACTTCAAATATAAATAAAATAAGCCACACTTTACCGTCTCCTCGAGGGGGAGAATTGCCAAACGGACCTCGCGTGGAGAGCGAGAAGTAAACACTTCCTGGTTCCGGGTAAGGCTGCGGTGGTTTATATATAGACAATCTATGTAAAGAGCAGAGTACTTATCTTTGTTAGGGTCTAACAACGGCCAGTAAAGCCTGAAGCTGTGACGTTGTAAATAGGCTTCAGTGGCCTATCTGTTGTCTGTGGTCCCCCTCTCTCTCCTGCAGCTGCTCTGGCTGACACAGGGGTGTGGGATCACGTGGCTGGATCTGGGCAGGCTGAAAAAGATAAGTACTCTGCTCTTTACATAGATTGTCTATATATAAACCACTGCAGCCTTACCCGGAAGTGTTTACTTCTCGCTCTCCACGTGAGGTCCGTTTGGCGATTCTGCCCCTCGAGGAGACGGTGAAGTGTGGCTCATTTTATTTATATTTGAAGTACATGCAATATATGAGGGGATCACTTATGTGGGGGCTTTTGTGTTTACAATCAAACGGAATTACGCTATGTTGGCCTGTTTCTGTTTGTTTGTTCGAGTTGGAGCCTGCAACATTTAGTATTACCCTGGCTGATGATGAGTGCAATTCCCTTTCTGGTGCTGATGTCCTGCTTACTGCTTGGTTAATTATTTGCTCCGGTGAGTTTAAACCCCGAAGGGGGAGTGTGTTTTCACGAGGTGGACCAGGAATTTCTCGGTGGAAGGTGCACGCTGTTTATTTCATTAGGATCACCTATGGACACTCATCTTTATTTCTGCACTTGATCATTTATCCAAAACTAAAATAAAAAATGAACTAAAGCGCTAGCCAACAGTGAACTAAATCAATGTCTGGTGTAAAAACCAAAATTCTGCTCAAATCTAATATGTGCTAACAACAAAACAAAGGTACAGTATAAAAATTAAAGTGATGAGCGCAAATTGAAACACTAAAAGTGAACAATGTAACAGTAAATACTGATATAATTACAATCTATAAAGTGGAAACATCAAAATTATGTAAAATCACAACCAAACACTAAAAAGTCCAAAAGGTAAAATAAGTGCAAAAACTGATTCAAAAGCTCCTGCCCATGGGCGACAATGCAACAATCTGGATGGATCTTCACAGGAATTGAGCTCACAGAGCGCTTACCTCCCAACAGCAGAAAATGCGCCTGGACGAATTCCTCAAGCCACTGGGATTGGGTCTGAGCATTCTTTGCTGAGTTGGCAAGCTGTGAGGTTGTTCCTGTCAAGTTGTCGTGGTGAGCTGATCCTATCGTGTTTGGACCTGGACTGCTTCCATATACAGAGGACGCCCCAGACTCCATCCCAGTGGCTTGAGGAATTCGTCCAGGCGCATTTTCTGCTGTTGAGAGGTAAGGGCTCTGTGAGCTCAATTCCTGTGAAGATCCATCCAGATTGTTGCATTGTCGCCCATGGGCAGGAGCTTTTGAATCAGTTTTTGCACTTATTTTACCTTTTGGACTTGATTTTGTTTCACCGCAGAACTTTCTACACTTTTTAGTGTTTGGTTGTGATTTTACATAATTTTGATGTTTCCACTTTATAGATTGTAATTAAATCAGTATTTACTGTTATATTGTTCACTTTTAGTGTTTCAATTTGCGCTCATCACTTTAATTTTTATTTATCCAAAACTGCTATTATGGGGTTGGCCATATATTATTGACATTAATAATTTACCAACATTAGCACTGCTTTGGTATAGGACTGGCACAGTTGAACTATTTCTAGCAATTTTATACCTTTTTTACTCATATATATATATATATATATATGTATATATGAGTAATATATATATATATATATATATATATATATATATAATATATATATATATATATATAATATATATATATATATAATTCAGGTGTATCTAAAAAAGTGATTGCAACTATTTGTTCTATAGAAAGCTGTTCTCTTGTGAACAAAAACAAGTATATAATATATATATATATATATATATATATATATATATATATATATATATATATATATATATATATATATATATATATATATATATATATATATATACTTGTTTTTGTTCACAAGAGAAAAGCTTTCTATAGAACAAATAGTTGCAATCACTTTTTTAGATACACCTGAATTAGCATGTGATCCACCTTGTACAGTGCCTTGAAAAAGTATTTGCCCCTTCCTGATTTTACATTTTTTTGCATATTTCCCACACTTAAATGATTCAAATCATCAAATAAATTTGAATATTACACAAAGATAACCTGAGTAAATCCAAGATACATTTTTTTATTTATATTTAATTTAATTAAGGGAAAAAGCTGTTCAAACCTGCCTGGCCCTATTTGAAAAATTAATTAACCCCTCCCATGAATAAACTGTGGTTAAACTGTGGTTAACCACATTTTTTTGGAAAGCTGAGTTTAATTACACTTGCCACACCCAGGCCTGTATAAATCAAAAAGCATGCTAACAGATCACAAAAAGCCACATATTATGCCACAATCAAAAAAAAAATCAAGAACAGATTAGAAGCAAATAAAAGTACATCTATCAGTCTAGGAAGGGTTTCAACGCCATTTCTAAGGCATTGGAACTCCAGTGAACCACGAGAAGAGCCATTATCCACAAATGGAGATAACTTGGAACAGTGGTGAACCTTCCCAGGAGTGGCCGGCCTACAAAAATTACTCCAAGAGCATGACGACGACGACTCATCGAGGAGGCCATAAAATAATCCAGAACAACATCTAAAGAACTGCAGGCCTCACTTGCCTCAGGTAAGATCAGTGTTCATGATTCAACAATAAGAAAGAGACTGGGTTCTCGTGTTAAAAAAGAGACTGGGCAAAAATGGCATACATGGGAGAGTTCCTACGGCCAAAGCAACGGCTGACCAAAAAGATCACATTTACCAAAAAACATCTTGATTATCCCCAAGACTTTTAGGCAAATATTCTGTGGACTTTTTTGAAGGTGTGCATTCCGTTACATAAAACTATTACAGTATTCCATAAAAAGAACATCATACCAACAGTCAGACATGGTGGTGGTGTCATAGAAAAATTAATAACGCACGTACATAATTAATAATCAGAGAAATATTAATATCGCACGTAAATAATTAAAATAAGCTATAAAAACCTTTTTGTCTATATAAAAATTAAAACAAAGAATAGCGCTGCGAAAAAGAGAAAAGTATTACATTTATTGATACAGAGAAGAAACTTGTATTACTCTAATATTTACAACTATAACAT
This sequence comes from Rana temporaria, assembly GCF_905171775.1. Classification (NCBI taxonomy): domain Eukaryota; kingdom Metazoa; phylum Chordata; class Amphibia; order Anura; family Ranidae; genus Rana; species Rana temporaria. Next base: position 38,468,084 of record NC_053498.1, on the reverse strand, counting down.
ACACCAAGATGATATCCCAGGCACACAATTATACAAACAGTAAGATGGCTAAAATGGATACATCAGTATCTCAAGACAATTCATAGGAAAGGAAAAGTCACAGAGATTAAGCTTAGGAAGGGAGAGATAGAGAGAGAGAGAGGGAAGGAGAGAGAGAGAGAGGGAAGGAGAGAGAGAGAGGGAAGGAGAGAGAGAGAGAGAGAGAGAGGGAAGGAGAGAGAGAATATTTACAGAGTACTTCACCAAGTTTTCCCAATCAGCTCATGATCCAGTCTGCCCTCAGTCTAACTTTGACTGTGTTTTTATACCCTTGCGATGCAATTTTCCCACTCTAAGAATAAAAAAAAAAAACCTCTCCAATATGATTGGTTGAATATGTGTCCTTTGAAATGACACTTAAGGACCTCCTGTAGGTAATTTCCTGACATATGGGGCCAGATCCACAAAAGAGATACGACGGAGTAACTGCTGTTACTCCATCGTATCCCTTGTCCTAACTTTGGAACTGATCCACAGAAGCAGTTTTCCAAAGTTAGGCAGAAGATCCGGCATGTGTAATTGAATTACACTGCCGAATCTTAGGATGCAGTACCGCATCCGCCGCTGGGGGCATTTCGAGTCGAAATGCCGCTTCTAGTATGCAAATTAGCACTTAAGGCGATCCACAAAGCTTTCCAGCTTCGTTTTTTCGCCGTAAGTTTTAGTTTGCAAGTGTAAAACTAGGGCTGGTGTTACAAAGTGTAAACTAGTCACACCATGTAAAAGCCCATTCCAGCGACGGCATTTTGTATGCATTCCTGAGGGAGAACTCCACGGCAATTTGTAAAAACAAAACCGGCATGGATTCCCCCCCAGGAGCATACCAGGCCCTTAGGTCTGGTATGGGTTGTAAGGAGACCCCCCTACGCCGAAAATTCGATGTAGGGGGTCCCCCTTCAATCCATACCAGACCCGTATCCAAAGCACGCTACCTGGCCGGTCAGGAAAGGAGTGGGGACGAGCGAGCGTCCCCCCCCTCCTGAGCCGTGCCAGGCCGCATGCCCATTCACTTAGGGTGGGGGGCCGGTATCTGGGGGCCCCCTTATTTGAGGGGACTCCCAGATTCCGATAAGCCCCCGCCCGCAGACCCCGACAACCAACGGCAAGGGTTGTCGGGAAGAGGTCCTGTCCTCATCAACATGGGGACAGGGTGCTCTGGGGTGGGGGGGGCCCGCAGTGCGCCCCCTGCCCCAGAGCACCCAACCCCCCCATGTTGAGGGCATGTGGCCTGGCACGGCTCAGGAGGGGGGGGGGCGCTCGCTCGTCCCCACTCCCTTTCCTGACCGGCCGGGTAGCGTGCTTTGGATACGGGTCTGGTATGGATTGTAGGGGGACCCCCTACGTCGATTTTTCGGCGTAGGGGGGTCTCCTTACAACCCATACCAGACCTAAGGGCTTGGTATGCTCCTGGGGGGTGAACCCATGCCGGTTTTTTCTTTGAAAATTGGCATGGAGTTCTCCCTCAGGAATGCATGCCGAGCGACGCTGTCAATTTTTTTTTTTTTTCCCGACGCAACTTTTTTAAGCCGGCGCGATCCACAAAACTCGGCGTAACGTAACTTTGCGCATGCGCAGTACGGCCGGCGCGGGAGCGCGCCTCATTTAAATGGGACTCGCCCCATTTGAATAGGAACGCCTTGCGCCGGCGGAATTTTAGTTACACGGCCTGAAATTTCTAGATAAGTGCTTTGTGGATCGGGCACTTAGGTAGAAATTTTAAGGCAGTGTAACTTAAATGGGATTTTTTAAGTTGCGCCAGGTTTTTGTGGATCTGGCCCCTAGTTCCTACAATTAGTATCTTACAAGACACCTGGATAGTTCCTGGTTGGCCCAGCCCTTTACATAACACAGGGCCTATTGTGGCCTGTGATCGGACAAGAGATGAAAGGAACCTCGTTTAATATATACACACACCTGGTATTATTATCTAATTAACACAGTCCAACTAAATGTGGTCTTCAATCAGGAGGTTGCAGGAAATTCTCTTAATTCAATGAGGGACAATTCCTATCAGATCCCCCCCCCCCATTGAGATAACATCCTTATGCTAACGTAGGTTCAAAAGCCTGTTGTTTGGTGAACTTTAACACTGGGTCACGCTGTTGACAAAAAAACCTGTCCCAGTCACATTAATAAAAAAACCTTGTAACCGAACGACATATACCTCTTCATACAAATCTTAGAAATATGCATATGAAAAATCTCTACTACAGTTCCCCCTGAAGTTCATCCTTGAACTTATGTCCTCCTTCAATGATTCGGTACCCACCCACAACGGCCCAGAAGCCCCGACCCTTCCCCCACCACCACTGCGGCCTCTTCCTTTCTTGAACTCGCCGTAACTCATCAAGGTAGACTTGAGACAGTCCTGGTGCCTTTGAGACTTCCGATCCGAACCCTGAGTGTCTGTACTGCAATGTTTCATCGCCCCTCTGCATTGGAGGAGTGGAATTCCAACATTGATGGCGGGATCCTTATATATTTAGTCCTGTATCTTGGAAAGATGGTGTTCTGATTGTCACCATTGGATCGGACCGCGAGACCGCACTTTTTCAGCATGATGAAGAAGGGTTTCAGAGTGTCTTATTCATGGCACGTTTGTCTTAAAAAAAAAATTACTTGGTTGTCGTTGTTTCTTCAGGTGGTGGTTGGGTGGGCCTCCAGACAGTCATGTATGAATACAAAAGGAGAAAGGAGAACGTCAGTGTACAGTTATTGGAGGAATGTCAGACAGGAGCCGTGGGGTGGCCTTTATAACTATAAAGCCATAGGTAGACTAGGGGAGGTAGAATTACTTTAAGACATGAAAACCTGGATGTCCAGGGATACAATATGGCACTGGCGGGCAGGAATGCTCACGTGCCTTAAAAACAAAATATGACTGAAGTTCTAGTTACATTATCCTGAGAAGATGTATGATAGAAGCCAAAAATAAAAACTTAGAGAGCATAAAATTAAAGGAGGAAAGGAAGAGAGGTGAGTAATGAAAAAGAATATGGAGAATAGAAAAAAACAAAAAATAAAAACTACAGATTTACTGCTGCTCCAACCAAGCTCTCCAGTTTAGATTCCACTTTCGATTGTTAAAGAGCATTGAATCGGTATTCAAAAAACGTAATAAAAAATAAAAAATAGAACATTGTTCCGTTCAAAAAAACAACTCCTCTCTCCTACTAGTAATTGGTGGTATTTATGTTGGTCAGGTACACAGATAATAACGAGAGAGAGATGATTTAAATTTGTAGACTATGGGTAAACCTGACCGCACGTTATTATTACAAATTGAAGAGGCTTATTCCTAGATCAACAGGAAAAAAATATAGTTCTAGGGTCCTCTCTTAAAAAAAAACAAGAACAAAACAAAAAAACAAAAAAAAAATAGACTCTTCTGCCCTATTGGTGATCAACAGGTGATCATGATCATGGTCACTTAATAATGTACAAGTCGGGTTAAAAACAAAAATGAAAAATATTAAAAAGGAGCGACTAAACAATGGTTGCCAAGAAACTTTTTAGAATTTAGTCAAACCTGACTGTACTTTTTACTAAAAAAATTTTTTAGAGGCTCTTCCCCAAACCAAAGAAAAATAATAAAAAATAATATATAGTTCTCCAACAAGAGGGCAATTAAAAACAATGCATTATTTACTATTTTCCTCTTCCAGGTCTATGCACTACTCCCCCCTTCAGGTGGAAAAAGTTCAAACCTTTTGGAACCTTTCTCACCTGAATGAAATAAGAGGAAAAAAATAACTAAATAAAAATAATAATGAAAAACCTTAAAAAAATTAAAAGTAAAAAAATTATAACCATAACCCTTCAGGGAGAAAAATGAGAGAAAAAATATAAAAATTAAAACTGACAACAAAAAAACTGATAAAAATGAGAAATGAGAAAAATTGATTAAAAATTATTAAAAATTTAAATAAAACTGAGCGAGAAAAAAATGAATAAAAAAAAATAACTTTAAAATTAAAAAAAAAATGTATAAAAATTAAACGTAAAAAATTGTAATGGATACAAAAATGAATACAAAATAAAAAATAGAAATAAAAATTTACTAAAAAAATTCCACGAACATGATAAAAATTTGTACTGGTCTGGATTGGAACAGGCTTCTTTATAGGACTGCTAAGCTTGAGAGCCAGCCTCTACGAGGAAGTTTTCACCCCATTGATGTATCACCTGGCACCCTCTAGTTTGGCCAACAGACACCCTATTATGCATAGGTGCCAGTCTCCTGGGTACCTGCACCACATACATTTATGTCATACTAGTCACCCATTCCAACATTTCTTTCAATTCCTGTCTGGACTCACCACCCTCAGAACAGGATGGACTCCAGGGTGTAACCCAGTAGAGTCCGATAAAATAGTACATAAATTTACCGTGATATATGCACAAAGTTCTGTCCATGCCCAAAGTTCCTTCCCTGCCCTTATGGATGAGAATAGAACGAGTTGGATCTTCCTAACCCTTCCCTGATATGTATATATGTGATATGATCACGGTACCTAATGACCCATCTCTCCCTCCCAAGACAGTCGCCATTGAGCCTCTCTTTACTATGAGAAATAGTCTGGATACCCGGATTGAAAACCACCTGCCACCAGGTACACCCGATCCCTCATAGAGGCTGCACACTTTCTCCCTCCTCTATCAATTCAGTAATTAGACTATGTTATCCTTCACCCCTACAAAACAAACTGCCTTCACCCTTCAGACAGGACTCCCATGAAAGACAGGAGTCTAGTGCCACCCTGGGGCACTGATATTCTTGGCATGCAAGTCACAGACCACCAATTAAGGTACACACGTAATCTAGCATAGAAAGGACATTAACTGAGGAGAATACTGCATGCCCACATATATATTGGAAGTGAGGGCCCTTGGAACAGCCAAGAGCTGGTATCACCCCATGCGATCTTCCTGCACCCCTTTTCTCCCGACACAACCCTAAACTATACAATACGAGGCCAGACCTATGCACTTTCAACACGTATGCCACCAGGCAGGCCCTCGTACTATATGTCTGCCGGTAAATCTAAAAGAAATTGGAAAACAAGAATTGCATATAGTGTATCCAGCTCAAGGGAACGGGTGCTACCAGACACAACTGACCAATAGACTAAGAAAAAAAATTCCTTGTAGCACTGAGGCAATGCAACCTTGTACAGCCAGGCTTCACAGCGGGGGGAGTTTAAGAAGTCCTAAAAACACAAGTCTGGCCAAAGTAACATCAGGATTTTACCTATTAGATCTATGGAACTACACGTGTCAGCATGGCTGATCTTCGGTAATAAGAAAACAGATATGCCACGGATCTATGGCCGATCCATTTCAACCGCTGGAGAATACCCCAAAACCCTTTTAATACTAAGTGTGGTACCCCTGAATGCTACTTAGCCTAATATATGTGTTAGAGTGCCAATTATCCCTTGCAGTTTTACTCAATTTTTCATAAAAAACTAATACACGGACCTCAGTTAGTTGGTTCTGCTATTCAGTGGATCAGCACATGTAACCCCCACTAGGTGGTCCAAAAACATAGCCAAATGGACTGACCACTAGACGTTCCAACTAGATACTGGTCATGAAAACCTAAACCTTGTGAAACCCGACCGACTAACCAACCTAAAGATTTCCTCTTATTCTGAAATCCTGAAAAACACAGTTATCAATTCTGAGGGATAAAACACAAAATAAAAGTTTAGTAATAAACATTAAAAAAAAAAATTTCCTTAACCTGGAAATAAAAAACAATGGTTATATACCTGTAACAAGACATTAGCATATGAAACACAAATATACATTACATTATATTACATAAACTGTGCACTTTCTTTTAAAATACCAAATATTGTTGAGCTCAACGTTTCATTAATATGTATTACTATAATACATATTAATGCCATATGGATTTTCGTTCTATGGTATACCAATAATTCCCCCCTAAAAAATGTATTCACCATGGTTAAAAATGAGCAGTTTTAAAACAAACACATTTTTTATAAGTTTCCCTTTTGTCTTGCAAGACAGTCATATTTCATCACAACGTTTTCGCAGAACCTTCTGTAAAGAAAAACAAACACATTTTTGTATTTGCCCTTTTCAATTCACATTTACAGAATGCAGGTCATTTGTAAGTCAATAAGATCTCTTTTTCCACTCTCCCAGACCTAGAAAAAAAAGGAGGGGGGGTAATTTGGGCTGTTAGCACTGAGTCAGCAGCAGAGAACACATGTCACACACTCTCACAGAATAGAAGGATCTCACACATTTCCGCACAACCTGTTTAGCTAGGTCAAATTTGACCTCAAGACCTTACACAGATCCACATGTTCTATATCCTACTTAAACCCATAACCTCTGTTTATCACTTCAAGGTTTAGGCTCTCTGGAAATGTGGATTCCCTATTAAAAATACTCACCTCATCAGTTCTGTTATCCTACCATCCCTGCCCTCCAAGCATCTCACATTTCTCTTAAAAATACCGTTTCCAGTCTAGCGATTCCCATCATTTATATATTTCACAACCCAAGGTCCATATTTATCTATCATTTCTTCCCTCAGAGTCAAGTGGTAAGGTTCCCCACGGTAACTCTGTTTTGAAGCGATTCGATTTCCCATCTTTTTACGAATGTAGGACCTTGAGCTGTTCCGCAACCCTTAGAGGGCGCTTATTCCAAAGCTAGCTACACTTTGACATGATTGGGTCGGCGGGTACCTCCCCCGTCCACCTTTACCGATTTTTTTTCACTACTTGCCAGAACAATCCATGTACTGATTATAGTCCTTCAAAAAATTAGCCCGGAGATTTTCCAAACCAAATGGCTCAACCTCCCCGTAGACTTTCCAAAGTATTCTAAAAGAAATGCTTACTGTACCACAGGGCTTCCCAAGCGTTAAGCATGATTAGACCCTATGATGGCTTGTACTACAGGAGGCAATTTTAACTGACGAACCCCTAATTACACTATGATTTTTTTAGTTACAATATAGCCAGTGTTTCCAGATTCAATTACACCGCTTACAATCCCCAGTTATTTGTTTAAACAGAGGAATAGATTCACATACATCCAGATAATTCAGTGTGATTTTAGTCTCCGTTTCCACTGATGCGATTTGCCATGCGACTTTGGACCCAAAGTCGCATTACAACTCGCAGCCCATTGATTTCAATAGCACCCATTCCAATCTATGTGGCTCAATGCTGCAGCGACCGATAAAGGTACCTGCACCATTTTGATGCGACTTCTGGATCAAAAAAACACATTCAAAGCCACACCACAGTCGCACTAAAGCTGCATTTCCAAATCGCACCCTGAATCAGGCCACATTGGAGTTGCACCAGTGGAAACGCAGCCCAAAAGCATAGGTGCTGACAACAACTGAAAATTAACATTTGTGAGATGGATAGGGAAGCTTTGCTCAACAAGAAAAAGCTTCATTAAGCACCTACCATGGATCTGGCCTTTAACACAGTATACAGCAACCAATACCAACAATTGGAAAAGATCTTCAAAAAGTATTGGCCCATTTTGAAAGAGCACAGAACTTTAGTAGCGGTATTGCCATCACGACCCAGACTCACCCACCGCAGAGCACCAACACCACTAACACACCCCGTCCACAATGCACTCGATCCCCCCAGGGAAGCGAACACCTGTCCAGAACCTGAAGGACTCCACGGATGCCAGAGATGCCCACCGTGCAAAACAAATAAACCCCAGCCTCAGAGAAAAACAACATTCAAGTCCCATGTACCCAATAGAGAATTCCAGATAAAATAACGTATTACTTGTAATAGCACCCATGTGACCTACGTCATAGAGTGCCGCTGCCGACTCCAGTATGTGGGCCGTATCACCAGACCCTTACGTGTAAGAACACGTGAGCACATCCAAAACATACGTAATGGATTCCCAAAACATAGTCTCTCTAGACATTTTGAGGAAAAACATCATAAGGATCCATCTTGCCTCACGTTCTATGGGGTTGACATTATTAAAGACCACTGGCGGGGGCAACAAAAAGATCCAGGTCTCACAAAATGAGACCCGTTGGATACACAGGTTGGGGTCTCTAGTTCCTAGAGGCCTCAACCTGGATATTCATTTGAACTGCTTTATTTCAAATTTTAAATGTTTTTTTTTTTATCACAAGTCACTTCTCTTTTCTGGCCTGCACAGGATCCTGACTTTATTCATTCATCTATTTCTCCTACTAACGTGGAGGTTTCTTGGACACCAACTATTGGTGGAGGTTCACCAACTGAGTCACATAGGTTTAATAACCACTACACCCACACCTTATTGAATATTAATCATTATAGCGGCGCCATCGCCCCACTGTTTATTTACAAAAGCATAGGTGTGTTTCACTCACAAAGATTGGCCTAATCTCATTCAAAGGGTCAACTACAAAGAGGCACACAGGGCCAGATTCAAAGTCAGCAGTGTAAATTTGTGCGGGTGTAGCGTATCCGCTCTACGCTACGCCTCTGCAACCCAGACGGGCAAGCGCTGTATTCTCAAAGCACTAGCTCCGTAAGTTGCGGCGGTGTAGCGCAAATCAGCCGGCGCAAGCCCGCCTAATTCAAATTTGGATCAGGGGGCGTGTTTTTTGTAAATCTACTGTGACCCGATGTGATTGGCGTTTTTGCCGAACATGTTTCGGGACAAGATGAGTCCCTTCATCAGGGTCATTTATACATACAGGCCCGGATTCAGATAGATTCGTCTATCTATCTGCGGGCGTAACGTATCTCAGATACGTTACGCCGCTGTAACTTTGGGCGCAAGTTCCGTATGCAGAAAGAACTTGCGCCCTTAGTTACGGCGGCGTAACATATGTGTGGCGGCGTAAGCCCGCCTAATTCAAATGGGGATGTTGTGGGCGTGTTTTATTGAAATTTAAGATGACCCCGCATATTTTACGTTTTTTGAGAAAGGCGCATGCGCCGTCCGTGGAATTTCCCAGTGTGCATTGTTCCAAAGTACGCCGCAAGGACGTCATTGGTTTCGACGTGAACGTAAATGACGACCAGCCCCATTCACGGACGACTTACGCAAATGACGTAACTTTACTGCGTCGGCCCGGCGTATGTTCGGGAATTCGCGTATCTAGCTAATTTGCATACTCGACGCGGAATTCGACGGAAGCCCCACCTAGCGGTCAGAAAAAAATATCCGCACTGCTCCCTGTTGCAATTTCATTCTATATATATCTACATTATTCAAAATCAGTCTCATCAACACATTCGCATAGACAAAAAAAGTTAAGTTCTGAAGAGTAAGTTTGTTAGGTATTCAGACAGGTTAAATAAAAATAGACCTAAACCAGTTCTGTCTACCATACAATAAATCATATCTATCCAAACTTTAAACCCTCCTCACACGGGGCACCATTTTGTCATAGAAAAATTAATAACGCACGTACATAATTAATAATCAGAGAAATATTAATATCGCACGTAAATAATTAAAATAAGCTATAAAAACCTTTTTGTCTATATAAAAATTAAAACAAAGAATAGCGCTGCGAAAAAGAGAAAAGTATTAAATTTATTGATACAGAGAAGAAACTTGTATTACTCTAATATTTACAACTATAACATACACCAAGATGATATCCCAGGCACACAATTATACAAACAGTAAGATGGCTAAAATGGATACATCCGTATCTCAAGACAATTCATAGGAAAGGAAAAGTCACAGAGATTAAGCTTAGGAAGGGAGAGATAGAGAGAGAGAGAGAGGGAAGGAGAGAGAGAGAGGGAAGGAGAGAGAGAGAGGGAAGGAGAGAGAGAGAGAGAGGGAAGGAGAGAGAGAATATTTACCGAGTACTTCACCAAGTTTTCCCAATCAGCTCATGATCCAGTCTGCCCTCAGTCTAACTTTGACTGTGTTTTTATACCCTTGCGATGCAATTTTCCCACTCTAAGAATAAAAAAAAAAAACCTCTCTACTATGATTGGTTGAATATGTGTCCTTTGAAATGACACTTAAGGACCTCCTGTAGGTAATTTCCTGACATCTAGTTCCTACAATTAGTATCTTACAAGACACCTGGATAGTTCCTGGTTGGCCCAGCCCTTTACATAACACAGGGCCTATTGTGGCCTGTGATCGGACAAGAGATGAAAGGAACCTCGTTTAATATATACACACACCTGGTATTATTATCTAATTAACACAGTCCAACTAAATGTGGTCTTCAATCAGGAGGTTGCAGGAAATTCTCTTAATTCAATGAGGGACAATTCCTATCAGATTCCCCCCCCCCCCATTGAGATAACATCCTTATGCTAACGTAGGTTCAAAAGCCTGTTGTTTGGTGAACTTTAACACTGGGTCACGCTGTTGACAAAAAAACCTGTCCCAGTCACATTAATAAAAAAACCTTGTAACCGAACGACATATACCTCTTCATACAAATCTTAGAAATATGGATATGAAAAATCTCTACCACAGTGGTAGTGTGATGGTCTGGGGCTGCTTTGCATCTTCAGGACCTGGACAACTTACATAATTGATGGAACTATAAATTCTGATCTCTACCAGAAAATCCTAAAGGAGAATGTCTGGCCATGAGTTTGTGACCTCAAGCTCAAGTGCACGTGAGTTATGCAGCAGGACAATGATCCAAAACACAAACAGCAAGTCCACCTCCAAATGGTTCAAACAAAGCTAAATTTAGGTTTTGGAGTAGCCTGGACTTAAATCTAATCGAGAGGCTGTATCATGACCATACACAGGCTGTTCATGCTGGAAAACCCTCCAATGTGGCTGAATTAAAACAATTCTGCAAAGAAGAGTGGGCTAAAATTGCTCCACAGCAATGTGAAAGACTAATTTCCAGTTATTGCAAACGCTTGATTGCAGTTGTTGCCGCTAAGGGTGGCACAACCAGTTATTAGGTTAAGGGGGCAATTACTTTTTACATAAAGCCAGGCAGGTTTGGACAGCTTTTTTGCTTTAAAAAATGAAACCATCATTTAAAAACTGCATTTTGTATTTACACAGGATTATCTTTGTGTAATAAAACAATTTGTTGGATGATCTGAGTCATTAACCACTTCATTACTGGGCACTTAAACTCCCTTCGTGCCCAGACCAATTTTCAGCTTTCAGCGCTGACGCATTTTGAATGACAATTGCGCGGTCATGCTACACTGTTCCCAAATTATTTTTTTATCATTTTTTTCCCACAAAGAGAGCTTTCTTTTGGTGGTATTTAATCATCTCTGCGATTTTTAATTTTTTGCGCTATAAACATAAAAAGACAGAAAATGTTGATAAAAAAAACACAATATTTTTTACTTTTTGTTTTAATAATATCCCAATTGAAAAAAAAAATAATAATTTCCCTCGGTTTAGGCTGATACATATTCTTCTACATATTTTTGTTAAAAGAAAATCGCAATAAGCGTATATTGATTGGTTTACGCAAAAGTTATAGCGCCTACAAAATAGGGGATAGATTTATGATTTTTTTTTTTTTTACTAGTAATGACGGCGATCTGCAATTTTTTTTGTCAGACCTACGATATTGCGGCGGACGTATCGGACACTTTTGACACAATTTTGGGACCATTCACATTTATACAGTGATCAGTGCTATACAAATGCATTAATTACTGTATAAATGTGACTGGCAGGGAAGGGGTTAACACTAGGGGGTGAGGAAGGGGTTAAATGTGTATCCTGGGTGTGTTCTAACTGTGTGGGGGGAGGGGACTGACTGGGGGAGGTGACCGATGCTGTGTCCCTATGTACAAGGGACACAGATCGGTCTCCTCTCTCCCTGACAGGACGTGGAGCTCTGTGTTTACACACAGAGCTCCAAGTCCCTGCTGTCACCGCCAATCGCGGGTACTTGGCGGACATCGCGGCCGCCAGGCACATGCATCGGCCTCCCAGCGATGCACCGGGCATGTTGTTTCCCCGATGCGCGCCCCCAGCGGCGCGCACAGGGAATGTCAACAGGAGGATGTCCAAAGACGTCCACTCGGCACTTGAGAGCCGCGCTGTGGATGTCTTTCCCAAGTGATCCCAAGTGGTTAAAGTGTGACAAAAGCAACAACATTTGTATAATGGAGTGTATTGTGTTTGTATATTTGTGGTTTTGATAAAGCACGTTTATCACGTGAAACGCGTCAACCTCTTCCTCTCTCATTCCCGCTGTACCCATCCAGTAAAAAAATTGGATTTTATCGTGTGGGAGTGCAGCTTTCCGGATTTTTGTGTTCATATGTGACTGCTGCAGTGGCAGGGCGTGCACCCTACTCATCCTTGGGATTACCTACAGGCAAAATGCCATCTTACCTGTGAGCAGTGGGATTTTCTTTCTTGTTACTCCTAAACCTTGTGGACAGCCTTCCTGTTATAGCTGCAAGGAGTGGGCCAGCTCAATATTTCACCCTATGAACTAAGACTGCCATAAATGTTCATGTGTGTGTAAAGGCAGGTGTCCCAATACATTTGTAAATATCGTGTATATGCTGCACACAAGTGGCTCATCTTGTGGGGGACTGCCTTAATGTTTGACTTTCTGGGGTCAGAATCGTATGGTACATAAACAAGCAAGCAGCATTTTCAGAAGGAAGTCAACAATGACAGTTCCCAGTGTTTCCTAAAACAATTCAAAACAGCTGGCAATGTCAACATGTAGCTCAAAGTTATCATATTGTCACCCATCTGGCAGAAAGCATCTAGATCAGGGATATGCAATTAGCGGACCTCCAGCTGTTGCAAAGCTACAAGTCCCATCATGCTTCTGACTCTGGTGTCATGCTTGTGGCTGTCAGAGTCTTGCTATGCCTCATGGGAATTGTAGTTCTGCAACAGCTGGAGGTCCGCATATCCCCGATCTAGATGATATGAATGTCAGTTTATGGGAAACTAACACATCAACTTCTGGTTCCCATGCAAATAG